>NC_142144.1:60324581-60329581 GCF_024610735.1 Ursus americanus
CTACCCCTAACCCTAAACCCAATCCAAACCCAACCCTAACCCTAACCCTAACACTAACACTAACTTGAACCCTAACCCTAACCCTAACCCGAACCCGAAGCCTCACCCGAACGCTAACAGTAACCCTAACCCTAACCCTAACCCTAACCCTAACCCTGACCCTAACCCTAACACTAACTTGAACCCTAACCCTAACCCTAACCCTAACCCTAACCCTAACCCAACCCTAAGAGGAACCCTAACCCTAACCGGAACCCTAACCCAAACCCTAACACTAACCCTAACCCTATCCCTAACATGAAACCTCACCCTACCCTAACCCGAACCTGAACCCGAAATTGAACCCTAACCCTAACCCGAACCCGAACCCATATCATAACCCAAACCCGAACCCTAACCCGAACACGAACCCAAACCCGAACCCTAACCCTAACCCTAACCCTAAACTAACCCTAACCCCAACCGTAACCCTAACCCTAAGAGGAACCCTAACCCTAACCGGAACCCTAACCGGAACCCTAACCCTAACCCTAACCCTAATCTGAAACCTAACCCTACCCTAACCCGAATCTGAAGCCGAAACTGAACCCTAACCCTAACCCTAAACCGAACCCAAATCCTAACCCTAACCCTAACCCTAACCGGAACCCGAACCCTAACCCTAACCCTAACCCTAACCCTAACCCTAACCCAAACTTGAACACGAAACCGACCCCGAACCTGAACCCTAACCGTAACCCGAAACCTAAACCTAACCATAGCCCTAAACCTCACCCGAACCCTAACCCTAACCCGAACCCGAATCCTAACCCGAACCCTAACCCGAACCCGACCCTAACTGAACCCTAACCATACCCTCATCCGAACCCTAATCCTAACCCTAACCCGAACCCGAATCCAAACCCAAAGCCTAACCCAAACCTAACCCTAACCCTCACCCTAACCCTACCTGAACCCTAACCCTAACCCAAACCCTAACCCTAACCCGAACCCGAACACTAACCCGAAACCTAATCCTAACCCTAACCCTAATCATAACCAGAAACCGAACCCTAACCCTAACCCTACCCCAGATCCGAACCCGAACCTGAACCCGAAAGCGAACCCGAACCTGAACCCTAACCGTAACCCGAAACCTAATCCTAACCCTAGCCCTAAACCTCACCCGAACCCTAACCCTAACCCTAACCCTAACCATAACCAGAAACCGAACCCTAGCCCTAACCCTAACCCAAACCCGAACTGTAACCCGAAGCCTAAACCGTCCCTTACCCAACTCTATCCCTAACCTGAACCCTAAACCTAACCCTAACCCGAACCCTAACCCTAACCGTAACCCTCACCCGAACACTAACCTTAACCCGACCCGAACCCTAACCCTATCCCTAACCTGAAACCTAACCCTAACCCTAACCCTAACCCTATCCCAACCCGAACCCTAACCCTAACCCTAACCCAACCCGAACCCTAAACCGAAACCTAACCCGAACCCTAACGCTAACCCGAACCCTAAACCTAACCATAACCCTAACCCAAACCCTAACCCTAACCCGACCCTAACCCTAACCCTAAACATAACCCTCACCCGAAACCTAACCCTAACCCGAACCTAACCCTAAACCAACCCGAACCTTAACCCTAACCCTAAACCAACCCGACCCTAACCCGAAACCTAAGCGAACCCTAACGCTAACCCGAACCCTAACCTCACCCTAACCCTAACCCGAACCGTAACCCTAACCCTAACGCTAACCCTAACCCTAATGCTAACCCGAAACCTAACGCTAACCCTAACCTGAGCCCGACCACTAACCCTAATCCTAACCCTAACCCTAAACCGAACCCTAACCCTATCCCTAACCTGAACCCTAACCCTAACCCTAAGCCTAACCCGAAAATGAACCCTAACCCTAACCCGAACCCGAACCGTAACCCGAACCTAACCCTAACCCCAACCGTAACCCCAACCCTAAGAGGAACCCTAACCCTAACCGGAACCCTAACACGAACCCTAACCCTAACCCTAACCCTAAACCAAACCCAAATCCTAAACCTAACCTAACCCTAACCGGAACCCGAACCCAAATCCTAACCCTAAACCTAACCCTAACCCGAACCTGAACACGAAACCGATCCCGAACCTGAACCCTAACCGTAACCCGAAACCTAAACCTAACCGTAGCCCTAAACCTCACCTGAACCCTAACCCTAACCCAAACCCTAACCCTAACCCTAACCCTAACTCGAACCCGAACCCTAACCAGAACCCTAACCCTAACCTGAAACCTAACCCGATCCCTAACCCTAACCCTAACCTGAACGCGAACCCGAAACCTAACACGAACCCGTAAACTAACCCTAACCCGAACCTAACCCTAACCCTAACCCTAACCCTAACCCGATTCCTAACCCTAACCCTAACCTGAACGCGAACCCGAAAACTAACACGAACCCGTAACCTATCCCTAACCCGAACCTAACCCTAACACTAACCCTAACCCCAAACCGAACCCAAACCCTAACCCTAACCGTAACCCTAACCTGAACCCTAACCCTAACCCGAACCCTAACCCTACCCCGAACCCTACCCCGAACCCTAACCCGAACTCTAACCCGATCCCTAACCTGAATGCGAACCCAAATCCTAACACGAACCCGAACTCTAACCCTAACCCTAACCCTAACCCTAACCAGAACCCTAACCCGAACCCTAAACCTAAACCAAACCCGAACCGTAACCCGAACCCTAACCCGACCCTTACCCTAACCCTATCCCTAAACTGAACCCTAACCCTAACACTAACCCTAACCCAAACCCTAACCCTAACCCTAACCCTAACCCGACCCTTACCCTAACCCTATCCCTAAACTGAACCCTAACCCTAACCCTAACACTAAACCGAACCCGAACCCTAACCCTAACCGTAACCCTAACCCGAACCCGAACCCTAACATGAACCCTAAACCGAACCCTACCCCTAACCCGAACCCTAACCCTAACCCGAACCTAACCCTAACCCCAACCGTAACCCGAACCCTAAGAGGAACCCTAACCCTAACCGGAACCCTTACCCGAACCCTAACCCTAACCCTAACCCTAACCCTAATCTGAAACCTCACCCTACCCTAACCCGAATCTGAAGCCGAAACTGAACCCTAACCCTAACCCTAAACCGAACCCAAATCCTAACCCTAACCCTAACCCTAACCGGAACCCTAACCCTAACCCTAACCCTAACCCTAACCCTAACCTGAACCGTAAACCTAACCCTAACCCTAACCCTATCCCTAACCCGAACCCTAACCCGATCCCTAACCCTAACGCTAACCTGAACGCGAACCCGAACCCTAACACGAATCCGAAACCTAACCCTAACCCGAACCTAACCCTAACCCTAACCCTAACCTGAGCCCTAACCATAACCCTAACACAAACCCTAATCCTAAACCGAACCCTAGCCCTAACCCAAACCCTACCCCTAACCCGAACCCTAACCGGAAACCTAACCCTAACCCTAACCCTAACCCTAACCCTAACCCGAACCGTATCCCGAACCCTAACCCGACCCTTACCCTAACCCTATCCCTAAACTGAACCCTAACCGTAACTCTAACACTACCCAGAACCCGAACATTAAACCCTAACCGTAACCCTAACCTGAACCCTAACCCTAATCCGAACTCTAACCCTACCTCGAACCCTAACCCTAACCCTAACCCGAACCCTAACCCGATCCCTAACCCTAACCCTAACCTGAATGAGAACCCGAACCCTAAACCGAAACCGAAACCTAACCCTAACCAGAACCTAACCCTAACCCTAACCCAAACCCTAACCCTAACCCAAAACCTAACCTTAACCCTAACCCAAACCAGAAACCTAAACCTAACCCTAACCGAAACCTAACCCAAACCCTAACCCTAACCCAAACCCGAACCGTAACTCGAACCCTAACCTGATCCTAACCCTAACCGTAACCCTAACCTGAACCCTAACCCTAACCCGAACCCTACCCTACCCCGAACCCTAACCCAAACCCTAACCCGAACCCTAACCCGATCCCTAACCTGAATGCGATCCCAAACCCTAACACGAACCCGAACTCTAACCCTAACCCTAAACCTAACCAGAACCCAAACCCTAAACCTCACCTTAACCCTAACCCGAACCGTAACCCTAACCCTAACCTTAACCCTAACCCGAAACCGAACCGTAACCCTAACCCTAACCTTAACCCTAACCCGAAACCGAACCCTAACCCTAACCCGAACCCTAACCCTAACCCGAACCTAACCGTAACCCCAACCCTAACCCCAACCCTAAGAGGAACCCTAACCCTAACCGGAACCCTAACCCGAACCCTAAAACTAACCCTAACCCTAACCCTAACATGAAACCTCACCCTACCCTAACCCGAACCTGAACCCGAAATTGAACCCTAACCCTAACCCTAACCCGAAACAGAAACCTAACCCTAACCCAAACCCTAACCCGAATCCTAACCTGAACCCTAACCGTAACCCTAACCCGAACCCTAACCCTAACCCTAACCCGAACCCGAATCCAAACCCTAACCCTAACCCAAACCTAACCCTAACCCAAACCCGAACCCTAAGAGGAACTCTAACCCTAACCCGAACCCTAACCCGAATCCGAACCGTAACCCTAACTCTAACCCAAACTCGAACCCTAACCTGAACCCTAACACTAACCCTAACCCGAAACCAAACCCAAACCCTAACCCTAACTCGAACACTAACCCTACCCCTAACCGTAAACTGAACCCTAACCCGAAACCTAACCCTAACCCTAACCCTAACCCAACCCTGAACCCTCAAACGAACACAAACCCTAACCCTAACCCTAACCAAACTCACCCGAACCCTAACCGTAACCCAACCCGAAACCTAACCCTAACCTTAACCTGAACCCTAACCCTAACCTAACATGAACCCAAACCCGAACCCGAACCAAAAATGTAACCCTAACCCGAACCCGA
>NC_142145.1:5000-7500 GCF_024610735.1 Ursus americanus
AACCCGAACCCTAACCCGAACCCTAACCCTAACCCTAACCCTAACCCTAACCCTAACCCGAACCCTAACCCTAACCCGAACCCTAACCCTAACCCGAACCCTAACCCTAACCCTAACCCGAACCCTAACCCTAACCCGAACCCTAACCCTAACCCGAACCCTAACCCTAACCCTAACCCTAACCCGAACCCTAACCCGAACCCTAACCCTAACCCGAACCCTAACCCGAACCCTAACCCTAACCCGAACCCTAACCCTAACCCTAACCCTAACCCGAACCCTAACCCGAACCCTAACCCTAACCCGAACCCTAACCCTAACCCTAACCCTAACCCGAACCCTAACCCGAACCCTAACCCTAACCCTAACCCGAACCCTAACCCTAACCCTAACCCGAACCCTAACCCGAACCCTAACCCTAACCCGAACCCGAACCCTAACCCTAACCCTAACCCGAACCCTAACCCGAACCCTAACCCTAACCCGAACCCGAACCCTAACCCTAACCCTAACCCTAACCCTAACCCGAACCCTAACCCTAACCCGAACCCTAACCCGAACCCTAACCCTAACCCTAACCCTAACCCTAACCCTAACCCTAACCCGAACCCTAACCCGAACCCTAACCCTAACCCTAACCCGAACCCCTAACCCTAACCCGAACCCTAACCCTAACCCGAACCCTAACCCTAACCCTAACCCGAACCCTAACCCTAACCCTAACCCTAACCCTAACCCGAACCCTAACCCGAACCCTAACCCTAACCCTAACCCTAACCCTAACCCTAACCCTAACCCGAACCCTAACCCTAACCCTAACCCTAACCCTAACCCTAACCCTAACCCTAACCCTAACCCTAACCCTAACCCGAACCCTAACCCTAACCCTAACCCTAACCCTAACCCTAACCCTAACCCGAACCCTAACCCTAACCCGAACCCGAACCCGAACCCTAACCCTAACCCTAACCCTAACCCTAACCCTAACCCTAACCCTAACCCTAACCCTAACCCGAACCCTAACCCGAACCCTAACCCGAACCCTAACCCTAACCCGAACCCTAACCCGAACCCGAACCCTAACCCGAACCCTAACCCGAACCCTAACCCTAACCCGAACCCTAACCCTAACCCGAACCCGAACCCGAACCCGAACCCTAACCCTAACCCTAACCCTAACCCTAACCCTAACCCTAACCCTAACCCTAACCCTAACCCTAACCCTAACCCTAACCCTAACCCTAACCCTAACCCTAACCCTAACCCTAACCCTAACCCTAACCCTAACCCTAACCCTAACCCTAACCCTAACCCTAACCCTAACCCTAACCCTAACCCTAACCCTAACCCTAACCCTAACCCTAACCCTAACCCTAACCCTAACCCTAACCCTAACCCTAACCCTAACCCTAACCCTAACCCTAACCCTAACCCTAACCCTAACCCTAACCCGAACCCTAACCCTAACCCTAACCCGAACCCTAACCCTAACCCTAACCCTAACCCTAACCCGAACCCTAACCCGAACCCTAACCCTAACCCTAACCCGAACCCTAACCCTAACCCTAACCCTAACCCTAACCCTAACCCTAACCCTAACCCTAACCCTAACCCTAACCCGAACCCTAACCCTAACCCTAACCCTAACCCTAACCCCTAACCCTAACCCTAACCCTAACCCTAACCCTAACCCTAACCCTAACCCTAACCCGAACCCTAACCCTAACCCTAACCCTAACCCGAACCCTAACCCGAACCCTAACCCGAACCCTAACCCTAACCCTAACCCGAACCCTAACCCGAACCCTAACCCGAACCCTAACCCTAACCCGAACCCTAACCCTAACCCTAACCCTAACCCTAACCCTAACCCTAACCCTAACCCTAACCCGAACCCTAACCCTAACCCTAAACCCTAACCCTAACCCTAACCCTAACCCGAACCCTAACCCTAACCCTAACCCTAACCCTAACCCGAACCCTAACCCTAACCCTAACCCGAACCCTAACCCGAACCCCTAACCCTAACCCTAACCCGAACCCTAACCCTAACCCGAACCCTAACCCTAACCCTAACCCTAACCCTAACCCGAACCCTAACCCTAACCCGAACCCTAACCCTAACCCTAACCCTAACCCTAACCCTAACCCTAACCCGAACCCTAACCCTAACCCTAACCCTAACCCTAACCCTAACCCTAACCCGAACCCTAACCCTAACCCGAACCCTAACCCTAACCCTAACCCTAACCCTAACCCTAACCCTAACCCTAACCCTAACCCGAACCCTAACCCTAACCCTAACCCGAACCCTAACCCTAACCCGAACCCTAACCCTAACCCTAACCCGAACCCTAACCCGAACCCGAACCCTAACCCGAACCCTAACCCTAACCCGAACCCGAACCCTAACCCTAACCCGAACCCTAACCCGAACCCTAACCCGAACCCTAACCCTAACCCTAACCCTAACCCTAACCCTAACCCGAACCCTAACCCG
>NC_142145.1:1692500-1812500 GCF_024610735.1 Ursus americanus
CCATCAACTGACGAATGGGTAAGGAAGACATGGGAACTCTACTCAGCCGTATACAAGAATGGAATCTTAGCATTTGCAGCAACATGGCTGGAGCTAAGCAAAATAAGGCAGTCGGAGAAAGACAAACACCGTATGATCACTCATATGGAACTTAAGAAACAAAACAGATGGACAAAGGGGGGGGAGAGAAATCAAGGAACAGACTCTTAAGTACAGAGAACACATTCACCAGAAGGGAGGGGCTGGGGTGGGGGAAATCGGTGAAAGGATGAAGGGGGCACTTGTGGTGGTCAGCACCGGAGACGTGTGGAAGTGCTGAATCACCATGTTATATGGCTGAAATTAATAATAACACTGTATGTTAACTGTACTGGAATTAAAGTGAAGACTTAAAAAGTAAAAATAAGTAAATAAAAATAACGGCACGTTTCATGTGACCATATTTTCTTGCTCTGATGTTTCTGAATGTGAGCTAACGGCTGAGGACGAACATTTACACATTAAAAAGCCTCTATTTTCACTGACAAGGAAGGCACTGTGGTAGCTTTTTGCATAAGACAAGACCTGAGGTACTTTTCTTTTTAATCCTTAAGTGACGTGTAGCGTGTTCCGTGTGTGAATAGGGCGAATGTCCAGGTTTGAGATGATAGGACGAGAGGACAGCCAAGGCACTGAGCAGAAATCCCAGGTCTCCGGCGTCCTGGAAGACTCCTCTGCTGGATTGGGTCCTGGGAGGAAGAAAGAGCGAGTAAGTAAGAGCATCATTTCTTGTCAAATGAAGCAAAAGAGAATTTGGAGAGGGGCGCCTGGGTGGCTCAATGGGTTAAGCATCAGACTCTTGGTTTCAACTCAGGTCACGGTCTTGTGGTCATGGGATCGAGCTCCGCGTTGGGCTCTGCACTCAGTGCTGAGTCTTCTTGTCCCTCTAACTCTCCTCTACCCTTCCCCCACCCCCCACTCTCGAGTTCTCTCTCATAAGTAAATAAAATACTTGAAAAAAGGAAATTTGGGGAATTATTTGATCATGTGGACTATGCAGCAGGATGGAAGTCCAACTTGGAAAGATCTGGAGACCTGGTCAAAGAGCAAGGAACACAGAAAATGTCTTGGAGCAAGACGTCCTGTCTGCATGCTGCGCCGACTCCTCCTGCCTCCCTGGAGTCGTTTTCTCAGGACTCGAGCGGCCAGCGTGTCTCTCGGCTCACAGTCCCTCTCTCTGAGCTTTCTGGGTGGAAAAGGGTTTCAACACACGGCTGCGTGATAGTTGGAAGCAGACACGTGGACTTACCCTTCAACAAATTCTACACACCAAGAAGAAGGGGAAATTTCCTCCGAGAAAAGCTGAGTGCCCCAAGGGTGTTGAGCAGGGCTGGGAATCCCGAGCCGGCCCTTCCCCCGGTGTGTGCAGCTGCCTGCCGCTCCCGTCTGCGCTTTGGCAGCCGCAGGACCGGTGACCCACCCAGAAAGCAGCACGCCAGCGTGGCATAGCTGTGCGGGCCGAGGCGTGGAGCGGATTACGACATTTACAGCGGCCATGCCTTGGGCAAGTCACTCCAGGTTTGTGGACCTCAGTGTGCCCATCTGTAAAGGAGAAATAATGTCCTTTTTTATCTTCAGTTAGCTTGCAAAGGAGTTTGTGAATTTAAAAAGAGATGATATGACATGACTTTTAAAATGCAAAATGATTAGTGTGAGTATTATACACAATTGAAGAGGAAAGAAAGTGTAAAATTGTTTCTTTGACCTCTAGTCTTATATTCTGGAATTTTCCAATAGTTAACTCTTAATCAGAAATATAGAAGTAAAACATCTTTTATGTGGAGCAGGGAGTTACAGACATGGCAACGGGGCTTAGGAAACTCCTCTTGGTATTCATGACATTTAAGGAGCGCGTGACACATCGCTAAGCATACTCTGGAAATGCTCATTGCGCGTCTTGGGAGCGCTTTGTAATCTATTCCAAGCGACTCCTGAGAGCACATTTCCAAATCAAAAGGAAGCTGTAGAATTTCATAGTTTCCATGGTGGGGGACAGTTTGTGACTAATGACGTGAAAGACGAATCAGGGCTGCGCTCTCGTGACCCTCCTAAGAATATTAGCGAGAACTTTGGAGTTTTGACAACAAACTGAGCAGAGCCAAGAGCCCTAAAACCATTTGTCTGTTTAAACCAAGCCTTCAAATTATGAAATTGGAATTCTAAGGCTCTATTCCCTGGCGAACAATCACATTCTTTTTCATTGCAAACTGCCTTAATCGGTTTGAAAAAGAAAGGTACTACCATTTCCATTATAATTCCAGAGCAATTTTTTCTTCTGCTTAGCTTCCTAAATTATTAGTTTAATAAAGGAAAATGTTAGTGTGATTTTAATTCCCTGAATAACATTGTGGATGATAAGAGAAAATAATACGATTGCTCACTTGGCTGTTTATATTCAAGGTTACACATTTTTCCCCACTGGTATAGTAATGTTATGTTTGCTATCATATATTAATTTCCTTTAAAAAAGCAAAGGTTGCACAGACCCTAGAATTTTGTAAAAACATTGGAGTTGAATCAATCAATATACATATCAAAATATTAACTTTTAATATGTAATTGATACATTATGTAAATACCTATACAATATAATTTCACTCTGTTCTCTAGAAGGAATCATGCCCACCAATTTCCAGGCCCCAAGATGATAGATGTAACCCTACATAATCCACAGAGTTATTTAGGCAAGAACTGTAAAGAGTTTGAAATTTCACCTCACATACAAGCTAACCAATTTCCCTGCTACAGTTTCATAGACGGTGGCAGAAGACATGAGACTCCTGGGTCAGAGATGAAGGACAGCTTATTACTCACAATAAGGGCATTAATCAGAGAGTCAGCAAGAGCAGCCTTCTCTGAGGCCTGACTCCTCCTGGGCAAAGTGAAGGGGCAGATGGTACTTGCACACACCATGGGCTGTGTTGAGAGAAATCTTCGTCTTAGTAGATCTGCGTCTATGTAATGGACAGGCTGCATGCCTTCCTTTGGCTCCGCCAGCTCGGCTCACCATACCAATGCCCTTGAAAAGATAGTTTGGAACAAAAGTAGTCATTCATCTGCAAGGAAGATGCATGGAAACATGAGAAATCCATAGACTATTTCATTCCCATACCACCTAGATTGATGCCCAACATATTGTCACCACTCCAAGAGTTTCATTGTGCCTTCTCCCACTAATACACTCCCACAAACCACAAAGGTCACCTATGTTGTGACCCCTATTACTATAGATCTGTTTTGCTAGTCCTCGAGTACCATATGAATGGAATTATTCAGTATGAATTCTTTTACTTCTGACTTCTTTTATTCAACATTATGTCCATTGTTGCAGCTCTTTTATGTTGTTATGCCGTATTTCATTGCAGGCATGTACCACAATTTCTGGTGGTAGCAGGTTGATATGTCCCCATGGATTTAATTTCCCTGATGAGTAACAACGTACCTATTATCAATTGAGGTAGTGCCTTTTGTAAACTGGCTACTCCCTTCCTTCATCTGTTTTCCTTTTTTTTTTTTTAAGTAACCTCTGCTTCCAATATGGGGCTTGAACTCATGACTCCAAGATCAAGAGTCACATGCTCTATTGACTGAGCCAGCCAGGCACCCTATCTAGTTTCAAAAGTAGATATTTTTCTTCCATAAGTTTTGTTAAAATGGATTTGTTTAAGTGTCTATTTTAAATTGTTTAATTTCTTAACATAAAGTTTGTTAAAATGTTAAAATATTCTTTCACTGTTTTCAGTATTGCTCTGTAGTGTTATCCCTTTGTCATTTCTGATATTTGTCTTTTTTGTTTTCTTAAATAGTCTTGCTCTGTGTTTATCATTTTAATAGTATTTTCTAATAGTGTTGTAAGTATTTTCTGCTCCTTGGAGATTTCTGTCTTCTGTGATTGCTTTCCATTAGGTTAATTTCTCCTCTTGCCCTTCTGGTTTTCTTTCTTTGGACTTTTTTGTTTGGCTTTTTGCTCACTCTCTCTATTTCTCTAGTTGAAAGTTTAGATCACTGATTTTAAAACATTTAATTTCTAATATTTAATACTCCCGAAGCCAGTTGTTCTCTGAAGGCTGGGTGTTTGGAGGAATTGATAGAGCTAAGCATGGAGTTGGGAACCCAAGATTGGGACATCAATTTGGTATAAGATTAGCACTGAGATAGGGAGGGTCCTCCCTCAAACTCTGCCTGTTCGGGGTGCTGGATTGGTTGAGATGTCGCCATGGCAGGAGACAAGCATTCTTTCTCCAACTATGGAGAACAGGGTCTTCCAAGTCATGGGGCAATGGGAATTAATGATAACGGTAGACCATCCATCTTCTCTGTGCTTTGTTGGCCTGTGGATAGAAAGCATCGATCATCCTTTTACCTGAAGCCTCCATTCTAGATTTTTGACAAAATTCAAGGAGGGAGGAGAGGGTCAAAATTACATAATGAGTCTGGTGCAAAGAAAGCATGAGTTTAATGGAATTATTGTGGGAAATGAAGAAAAAAATGAACATCTAGCAACAATATTCCTGGGCATCCCATGAGTCTGGCACATTTTTCAGACCTGAGACTAAAGGTGAGCAGAAGCAGACACGGTGCCTACTTTTACGGAGTCAGATAATCTAGCGAGGACTGTATTTTGCAGTTCCGCAGCACATTTCTGGAGATGCGGCCGCAGATGTCGTGCCTGAGAGGACCTTCTCACCACCGCGCGGAGACAACGGCAATTTGCTTCATACACAGAATCTTTTTATTGAAGGGCTGCATCGTGGTGAAATACTCTTGAAGTCATTTTAAGCAACAATTAGGGATTCAAACCTGATTAAGAATTCAATCCCATGTAGGGGCGCCTGGGTGGCACAGCGGTTGAGCGTCTGCCTTCGGCTCAGGGCGTGATCCCGGCGTTATGGGATGGAGCCCCACATCAGGCTCCTCCGCTATGAGCCTGCTTCTTCCTCTCCCACTCCCCCTGCTTGTGTTCCCTCTCGCTGGCTGTCTCTCTGTCAAATAAATAAATAAATAAATAAATAAATAATCTTTAAAAAAAAAAAAAGAATTCAATCCCATGTAGTGTTACCAATGCAAATAACACAAATGGGGTGAAAATCAGAGGAACAGAGAGTGTCCACCCCAGGCTAAAAAGAGCAATGAAAACTACAAACTATTTCATACTGGCTTCCTTGTCTTCTGACACTGTGTAAGTCTCCTCCTGCTTACAGACTATTCAAAGTCTGAGAATACGTGCACATCAGAGTCAAGGAAATATGTTACAAACATCTTCATAACAATTTCTTGAACTAAATTTATTGCGGTTTTCATCTAAACATAGAAATTTGGGTCTCTCATTCCTACTTTGCTTACGTTTTTGAAGAGGACCCTGATTACTTTCTGAGGAAATCTTATCCTCTTTGTGCTGATATGGAGTAGAATCCTGTTTATCAATGGTGAAAAAAAATATTTTGGTGGATTTCCTGAAGGATGTACTCAAATTTCCTCTTGCAATAATCCAGAACGAGAGTCCCCTACCTGGACTGCGTTAATTTGGCTTCTTATAAAATAACTTTCCTTTACTCAATTTCTCTTATTTTGTTATTGTTGGAAAATGGTCTCCTGCATTAGGAGATGTTTTAAAAATCAGCTGTAACAAATACCTGACTTTATTCACTAAAGAGTGTCTGTCGGGGAGGGTGTGTGCATGCGATGTGGGGCTGACTGAGGATGACTAAGATACCTCTCATCTTCCTGTTTGCCCTTCCCCGGAGCAACTGATGTGTTTTTATTGTTTAGATAGTGAGAATCTTTCATCTGTTCTATTTTGTTCCTTATTTTGGATGCTGGGGCATTCAAAGTGAAATTATGACTCCCCGTGATACGTGTTCTGGATCTGAGAGCATTTGGTCTGGGTACCAATCTTCCCTGCAGCTCCTTTCACTGTCTGACGTTTACTTCCCTTGCTCCTCACTTCTCTCGCACTTTCACATTCTTGGAATTCTCTCATTTTTGTATGCTGCCTAAAATCCTCTGATGAGTAAGAAAAGCATAGAGAAACAAAAATATACCCAGATGGATCACTAGTTACTGAGATACCAGCTCCCTCTTTGTGGAAAGTATTTTTATGGTGTATTCTCATTTACATACCTGGGTGCTTTGAACACATCAGGCTGTAAAACATGAGGTCATCTTTCTGCGTGATCCTAAGAGAAAATTAGGAACAAGTCTGGCTCAGAGATCATGACATCCTATAAATCCAACATGAAAGATGACTCAGCAGTTGGGATCAAAAAAAGATGAAAGAAAACACAGCACGAAGCAAGCTGAGCCTCAAAATAATACCCAGAATGGATTTATTGGAATAAAAAAGAAATTGGATCTAAGCTTCTTGAATGGGGACACCTATTGTGATGTGAGTGCCCCTACTGAGTGGGAGCTGAGAGGTAATGTGGTTATTTAACATTTGAACCCCAAGCACTTACTGCAGAGAAGGACCAAGTGCAGAGTAGGGGCAGTCGGGGGCTTCAGGAGCCCCCAGCAAAGGAGAGATTAGGCCCTGTGCTAGAGCACTCGTTGTTTACTAAATCAGGAGAGAAAACACCATCAGTCCTTTTCACGATGTTGCATCTTATAATATGAAAATAAATTTAAATTTTTAATTTGTATTTTTAAAAAATGTATTTTAGAAACAGAATTAAATATATAAACATAATTGCACATACAAACACCCATACACCAGGGTCATCATCGTACTCAGAAAATTATCAGCAAATCACAGCTGGAAGAGACCAGCTTTAAGTCAAGAAAGAAAACAGTCATTAAAATTAACTTTCTTTATAATTATGCATGGCTAAATGTTTTCTGTCATGTTTTTGAGTATCATACAATCCTTTTATTGTGTTGTTTTCAAAGCATGTGACATATAAACTCTTTCATCCATGGCCACTTACCTGACTCCCAGGATTTACGGATATGCTCCGGACCCTCTCTATAATTTACTTATGGCACCAAAGCCAGCTGAGTGCGCAGCACCAGGCCCGCACCTGCTCCACACCCCACTCCCCATGCCACGGTTGGAATTTCAGATCTGCCCTAAGGCATTTCTGTACATTAACCCCCAGTTTTGACTGTGCCATTTGTTCATATTATCCTAACGGTGGCATTTTTATTATAGTCATGAAAGTAAACCTGAAAAACAGGAGTGAAAAAAATGTTTTCATTTCTATGAAAAAATATTTAAATGTCCCATACATACTTAATAAGCATTTTTAATTGGTTGGTTAAAAAATTAAACCAGTATATGCCAATAATTGTACAAGACTTGAAAACTGTTATTATAATATAGGAGAATCTTGCCCTGTGATTGCCTTGCCGGCATCTCCAACTTTTAACTCTACGATCAGCATGCCCGACCCGTGATCAGAGATGCTGCATTGCAGGGTTATCTCAGGTCTCAGACCCCCCACTCCGAGGTCAAAAATCTCCTCGGCCCTACATGGTGAGACTGACAAAATAATGTACATACATATATTTTAAGTTAAAAATGTTAAATTACCGATTTTTAAATTTAAATTTTAGCCATTTCATTTTTACCTACCCATGAGTCTCTTCAAGATAAAAGACCTGCCAGCATGTATGATAACTTATCTTTTTATAACCTAGCAGTATCTTTTCAGGTTCAACCTGTAAATTTTTGGAGATATGTTATCTAAACAAAGTTATCTAAGTACCTGTATTATTCACCTCTGGAAACGGTCCTTCTCGAGTCCAATGATGATATGGAAGTTTTCCTTGAGCTCAAGCAGTAGGACCACCTCAACGACTTGGCAGAAATAAAGTGTAATCACCCTAACACGTGCGGAAGGGGTTAAAGAATTCAGGGAGGCAGCCGGGAGCCGGTCTTCAGGACAACGGGGTCGTAAAAATATGAAGCCACTCTGGAAAGCAGTTTGGCAATTTTCTTAAAAACGAGACAAGCCATTACCATGGGATCCAGTAGTGCACCCCAGGCCGTTAACCCAGAAGCATGGAGACCTGTTCACACAAATCTACACAGGAATGTTCGTAGCACTTTACTCATAACAGCCACGACACGGAACCAGCCTAGAGGTGCTTCTGCAGGCCATCTGTCCACAGAATTCTGCTCAGCCACGAAAAGGAACGCACTAGACACACAGGGAACTTGGATGGGTCGCAGGCCCTTACCCTGAACAAAAAAGCCAGCCTCAAAGCTTACATACCCTACTTACCTAATACTCTCAAAATTGCATCTAGAATGGAGACCACATTGGAAGCCTCAAGAGAGACGGGGGACGGAGGGAGCCGTGCCTGGAAATGACTGGACAGGGACCCTTGTGACAGACCTTCTGCGTCTTCTGTTTACATCTGTTGCAATTAGTTTTATCAAAAATGTCCCTATTCATTTACCTTATCACTGAAGTCCAGAATAATTCCCCTACATGAAAGATAATTTAGCGCCCTTAATTATTTCTCGGAGGACGGAGTGGTCCTTTTAAACTGCGTGAGGCTGGGAACTCTGTGGGGGGTGAATTGTGAAGTAAGTACAGAGCTTATTTGGTCAGGGAAATGGCACACTTTACAAACATAAAAACATCTCTTAGTTGAATGAATAATAAAATGAGTTCCCGGGAATGGGAATTTTCGAGACCGTGAGTGACGTAATTTGCGGGAGACGAAGGCTTCGCTGAGGGACTTCCCTAGAGGTAACACTGTAAATGTAGATTGGAAACAGGCTGCGGAGTGTCTAGAAAGCTTCTCGGACAACTTCACTGGCAACCAGCTCCCCCGTGAAAGGGCTTATATTCAACGTCTGTGTCAGCTACATCTTCTGCTTTGCCTGGATCAAAGTAGCATTTGTTCGGAGATGGCTGGTGGGCCACATAGCAGGTGGGGTCACACAGCCCACCAGCTCGATGACAACCGCAGAGCTGGCAGCTGTGGGGCGCAGGCGACCTCGGTCACCCAGTAAATACCCTCAGGGTCGCTGGGCTGAGTCCATCCCATAATGTGGCCCGGTTCCAGGCAGTCAAACTACTTCAGGAAGGTCTAAAGATATGGTATGGCCTTAGCCTGACCCTAGTCAGAAAAATCCTCCAAAGCCCAGTAAATTCTGGGACCGTATCAAGTATTAAAATTCATCCATTTTTTTGTGGAAGAGACACTATAAATGGATACCTAAGGGATCCTGAGCCTAAGACCGTGGTCTGTCTTGAATCAGATGCGGACCTAGAAGACCCGACACCCAGTTTGATCTCCACTGGGGGTCAAACAGAATTTGATTCCTGGGAAAGCAGTCGGGGTCTGATGGCGTCTCTTGGCGGGAACCCAGATATAACTTTCTTTGGAAGAGTCTCTGCACCTGCAGTCAAGCTAGGAGGAGGCGAACCGGCGTAGGGTGGCCTTACCCGCGAGCCTGGCGTCCTGGGGGAAGAGGGAAGCTCGCGCCACAGTGTGCAGAGCAGAAGGCCAGGCGGAGCCCCAGTGTCCACACGTGAGGACAGCAGATGGCCCGCAGCCTCCAGAGCAGGGGCGGCCCGGAGGGATTCCCCTGAAGTCCCCAGAAGACACCAGCCCCGCCAACACATTGGCTTCAGGCTTCTGGCTTCCGGAGCCCTGAGGACAGACATTCTGCTATTTGGGGCAATTTTTTTAGAGTTCCTTGTCAGGCAGCTTTGGAAAAGTCTGCGGAAACAAAGGGACTTTGCAGTTTCAAGTCTCGATTCCTCTTTCTTCTCTTTCCGACTCTGACTCGGTATCCGAGGTGAAAAGCCAGAGATGTGGTAAGGTTTTGGACCCTGGACACTTCCCAGGTTCCCTGACCGCCCAGCGTGGCCCTCAGGCCCAGTCCCGCGTTCGGGCACGCCGGCCTGGGAAGACAGCTCTTCGGCCCTTGGCTCCACTCTGCTCCCGGAGCCCCTCTGCATTTCCCGCTGGCCGGGGCCCCAACGGAGCTGCTGCCCACCCAGCAGCCCTGCTCCCCCGGGTGGGCCTGGGGGCAGCTCCCGAGACGGGGAGAACAGAAGGATGAGGCGCAGCAAAGGACGGGCTGGGCCCGCGAGGATTTGTGGACAAGGTCGCGGGGAGATTGGATGGAGGGCTGAGGGGTTCAAGCGAGCTGGCCCTCACTAGTTTGCCGCTTCCCCTCAGATATCCATCCCGTATCTGCTCTCCCTTCACAGCCCAGGTGCACGTGCGTGGCCGGTGTCACAGGCTCCCCTCATTCATACTCAGCTCCGGGGCCCACCCCGAGCGCTACTGTAGAATTTTCCCAGAGCGCGCGGGGGCGGGGCACCTGCACTCTTGTCTCCACCGCTCAGCCAGCTGCTGTGCTTGCGGGGTCAAGGAAGTGGGAGCGGGAGGAAAGCTGACCGGACAGGAGCTCTGGAGCGGCCTGGAGCAGCCCCTGGGCAGGGAGGCTGGAAGGACTGCTCCGGGCCGTGGCCCATGAAGCTGTGGCACCAACACTTGCTTCCCACGTTCCTCCCTGGCTGCCCCCCGTGCTCCTCTACCCATGCCCTCTCTGCGTCTCCACACGCACTCCCTGTGCTCCTCCCTGGGTGTGCTGCCCTGGAGCTGGGCTGTGTGCGGTCACTGTGCGCCCTCCGATTCCACGTGCCCACGAGCGGGAGCCTCCAGAGGCCAGGACAGATGCAAAAGGGGAACGGCTACAAGGGAGATGGGAAACACTTTTCCAGTGTTAACTGCTTGGCTTTGGATTTACTGAAGTCCACTAAAATCTCAAAATATTCTAAGAACAGGTCTCTTTCTTTTTGTCTTCTTGTATTGCAATCACATATTTTTAGAGTACTTTACGATGGATTTTTAAAACTCCCCAATTATATATTTACCCAATAGTCCTTAATTAGAGATTATCACATAATTGCGTAATTACGGACTTTTAAAATGCATATTATTTACTCTATAGTCCGTGAGGAGCTGTTATGGACTATTGTGTAATTGTATAATAGGGGATGTTATAAGGCATGCTTTTTATGCAGTAGTTTGAGCCATTATAGTGGGTGGTATCAAGATGTACTTACAGAATGTTCTGGATCCTTCACCCTGTGCAGGAGCAGGAGCTGACTGGCTGGGGTCCTGGGCACCGTGAGCATTAAGTCATTGTGGATGGAGACCACCAAAGCAGGCTGTCCGTGTGAATGAAGACAGGGGCATGGGTACAAGTTATCCGTGACAACAGTTTGGATCCTATATCATACTACACTGAACAAAATCATTTCTTTAAAATATCTGAAAAGAAAACTTGTTGCACTTTTAAAAGTCAATATATGCGTTGCTTCAACAAAGTATTAAGATGAAATGTGACACTGCAGACCATCACCCTTAGGCTGCTAACTGAAAAAAGCCACCAACATCATAACCGTCTTTTTCAAAAGTGAACCCTTACACGTCCCTTTTTACAATTTTTGTTGAATTTAGGAGCCTCACGTGGTTGACCCTTCCTGTCACTGGAAGGTACTTGAAAGAATTTCATTAACTGCAGGAATTCTGCCCACCACATGCAAAGATGATCTTGTTCGAGATTTTATGTCATTTCTGCAAAAATGGGATAACTCTCAGAGAGTAGCCCTCAAAGAAGGAAGAATATATTTGGTCAAATCCTTCAGTTTTGACAAAAGGACTGATAGATTAAAACACCTGTCCTGGTCCTGGTCATCGTGCTTGCTAGCGGGTTGGTTGGGTGACCACCCAGACCTGCAGAAGTCCCCTTCCCCTCCTGCGGGACCAGTCACCCACAGCGGGGCCGGTGGCATGCGAGCATCTAGCCCATGGAAACCCTGGCTAGGGAAACATTCGAAGGCAAACATGGGAATTATATTAAATTAAATTAAATTAAATTAAATTAAATTAAAAACCCAGACTCATTGGCATGGTGTCACCCAAACAATTACCAATCTGCTATTTCAGTGACTTTGGGGGGAAGAATAAAGAACAGTCACACAGACAGAAAAAAAGAAAATCTGTAAATTTCCTTTCATTTTGTTGGGTCTTCAGACCATACAGGATAAGTGTCTGGTCCCAAATTAGAAAATTTTATCTTGGGGTGCCTGGGTGGCACAGCAGTTAAGCGTCTGCCATCGGCTCAGGGCGTGATCCCGGCGTTATGGGATCGAGCCCCACATCGGGCTCCTCCGCTATGAGCCTGCTTCTTCCTCTCCCACTCCCCCTGCTTGTGTTCCCTCTCTCGCTGGCTGTCTCTCTCTCTCTGTCAAATAAATAAATAAAATCTTTTAAAAAAAAAAAAGAAAAGAAAATTTTATCTTTTAGTTTCTCCGGTTGGTCCCCCCAAAGGGAGAAGTTTCTTACCGTCTTTGTGTATGCTTCATGCAAAGTGTCCCCCCAGCGATCCCCTTCCTGGGCCTTTGGAGGGATTTTTGATGCTGAAATAATGCGTGGGAGACAAAAGCAAAAATAAAGTCGCATTCTGAATTGCTAGAGAGCAATTTGCTGAAAGAATGTGACCCTCATGCAAATACACTTCTTAACCATGGGGCTCACCAGAACTTCTGATGTTTAAAGAGACACAATAAAAACAGATTGCAAGAATATCCTTATTTTGTAAAACGAGGAATGGAAACACATTAAAAATGCCATTCGAATAATTTACCATGGCCGGTGGGGCCTTCCTGGCTTACAGGTGAGGAACAGATATCTGTGTCAGATAGAAACCAGCCGGCCTCTGGGCTGTGCCTGGGAGGGGGGGCGTGCTTAACCTTTCAAGTGCAAAGTATATAAAATAATTTGACCATGAGTCGGAAGTACTTGCAGGCAGCAGCATGGAAAATGAGAAAACAAAACACAAACAAGGATTACTTAGATTTCGGTTCACCTCGGGACTTCAGAGGAAGCATCTTCCCTCGTCACCACCATTAGGTAAATAAATAGATGTGATTAAAGGAGCAAGGTTTAGGGTTTTCAATTAACATAAATTCACAACAGCTTGTCAGTAACCGCATTTTAGCCAAGGCATCATACCACGCTTATGATTTCAAATAGATCCAAGTGGAAATGATCCGTACAACCCACACACTCCTTTCTGCTCCATTTTTCACATCACCCAGAAGCGGGCATCGCAGCAGCCCTATGACGGAGCCGCGCAGTGCCAAGTGATGTCACTCCCCTAACTGCCTGGTCGGCACCCATGCTTCTCGAGCCTGCAGTGGCTGATGCGGGAATGAAACTCCGCGGGTGAGAGGCACTGTTGCAGACGCGGCTGCCCTGCGGTCCGTATTGTTTCATGGTTCCTGCAGAACCAAAGTCATGTCTCTTTTGGAACAAAACAAAGCAAAGCAAAACAGATGACGGTCTGCATCAGTCTTTCTTCTCAAACAGACCTACCCACAGCGTTCTGTATGAAACCTCTTTCTAAGGGATTCCATGGCCCTGGGGGATTTGTTCATCAACTCAAGCCCTTATTAAAGAGGGCAGTGAAAGAATTGGAGCAAAGAAACATCCTGCTTTATGCTTTCAGGGCTCGTATTATTAATAACGTTAACATCATTATCCTGTCTTTATGCCATCGAGGCCGACTTGCAAAATCGTGCTAAACGCACACCTCGTCTCAACCACGGTGTCGCTGTAGACTGTTTGTGCCCCCCCAGATTCCGCGTAGTGGAATCCTACCCGTACCCAAGGCGATGGTGGGAGGTGGAAACTTGGGGGGTGACGAGGCCTTGAAACTGAGCCACCATGAAGGGGATCGGGGCCCTTTTAAAGGTCACAAGAGAGCTCACCCCCCTTCTGCCGCATGAGGACACAGCCCAAAGATGGCCTTCTCCAGACACCGACTCCGCTGCTGACTCTATCTTGGACTTCCAGCCTCCGGAGACGTGAGATCAAAACACTGTCGTTAACGCTGCCGGGCCGTGGTGTTTTTGTTACAGCAGCCCGAACGGACTAAGGTAAGAGTGGCTATTCAAAATTCATGTGACCTGGCAATATTTTGTTTCTCAGGAGCCAAATGTACAAATGAAAGTCAGTAACAAACCAAATATATCTTCGAAGCTGAACACCTCCCCACACGATGGACCACAAAGACAGCTTTCCTTGATTAATGGTCTTGAGGTCTTACTGGGCACCAGGCGCGTGGAGAAGCCCAAGCAATCTAGAGATGTGAAACCACCTTTTCTTTCAAGGAACTCACAGTTTAGGGAAGAGGCAGAGGTAAAGAAAGAGAACATTTCAATACGGGGCTGTACGTAGGGGGGCGTGCGGTCCATGGGGGGTCAGAGCAGGACTCACAGACCATGGGACGTCTTAGGCCGAGTAAGATGCTGCTGGCTCCTCGTGCAGCGAATGCTCAGATGAACATTGGTAATGTGTCCTTAAAACATCTTTGATAAATATTCAGTGTGGTTCCGTAAAATGCCCCTGTTTTGGGACCATTACAATTTAAAAGCCTGGAAGCCACAGTGCCTACAACGTGCTGTTGTGCGGAACGTACGTTTACAAAACGTCAGCAAGCTGATGCTGAACTATTTAGGAGAGACGGACAATCCAACAAGCTCCTCGCCGGCAGCGGGGGCGTGTGGATGGAGCTCCGGGCCAGGCCTTCCAGCTCGCTCAGCAGGGAGGGGCCGCCGCGGGCGCTCCTGGTGGGTCCTGCCACCGCACATAGCCGTCTGCGACTTAAACCCCCCCAGACCCCAAATTAAAATACACGCTCACCTCCTTGTGAAGGAGGGCTTCCCACAGTCCCTGGGACTAATATTCCTAATAAAGCATCCTTTTAACAAAACTGAAAATCAATAACAGGAGAAGTTTCAAAATTGACACTAGCCTTTTGAGAAACTGGAAATAGATCTTCCTGTCAAAGGCTAACACGGCTCTCTTCTGTCTAGACTGCACAGGGAACAAAATTATCCGATTTTCATTTCCTCAATTTCACTCCACAGTGGTAAAACGTGTGAGTATCGATTCACCCGCTGAAACAAAAAGCAGAAGAGCTCTTCACCCCAGCAGGGTCAGACGGGTTTGTGGGTGTCTAATTATACCTACAGAGAGCATATAAATCTTCCCCAGTCATTACGGGAGCGCGCCAGTCCAAAGGCATCATTCGAATTCTTTAACCCACCGCTCATCCTCCTTTTGTTTTATGGGAGGTCATGGATCCTAGAGTTAATATTATCACGCCTCACAGACTTTCAAATTCGTATCGGAAATAAGATTTGCTGCGTGAGAAGGCGGGTATGCTTCTCTGTTTGCACAAGCAAATCTATAAATATGCATCACGCCTGTCTGGCTGGACACACACGAGGTGTGGACGAGCCGCAATGGTCGGGAGGCTTTTCTCCCCCCCAGGGCCCCCAGGAAGGCTGGCTCGCAGGTGCTCATTTCACTCCGACGTAGAAGGTTTGCATCTCAGGGGACACATGCCATGTTTTCAGATTATATCTTTAAACTCTACAGGGGTAATATCCCACCAGAAAGAGTGGATTATACTAGAAGAAGTGACTTAATCCTATATAAATAATCAAAATTCGTATTGAAATTATAATTAACATGTCAGGATAGCGGGTTGCGTTTTTCAATCGCCTGGCTAACTTCAGGTGAGCAACACTAAATGTTCCACTGCTGTCATATTCTTTGACCAGGAATAAAATATCATATTCTTCTAAAAATTGAAGAAAGTAAGAACTACCACCAAAATAAGGATCTATGATACACTCCTCATCTCAAAATGACCACTTTCGGGAACGTGATTGTGGCGCCTGCTTGTCAAAGGAGCATGAGCCAAACCCCGTACCTGGGAGAACCACAGGTGAAACCTGGCTGTTTTTATTTGTCAGGCTTCTTTCCCACAAGCACGTGCACGCGGGATGGGGCATCGGGGGCCGCTGTGCAAGCTGCTTTGTTTGCTCGTGGACATTTTTCCAAGTCAGCAAATGCGGATTTACATCATTCTTTTTAACAGCTGCATAGTATAGATGTGTCTCTAATTTATTTGAACAGATTTCCTTTGATGGACATTGAGGTCGATTCCAATTTGCTCTAATATAAATAATGTTGTAATGAACATTATTGTGCTTATATCTTTTTTTGACTTATCTACTTCTTTCCATTAAATATATCAGAATCAAATTCGACTGTTAAAGGGAAGCTTATTTCATGTTTTGATCATTCTGATGTGTTTTGTCAAATCACCCAGAAACCGTCTATTCCCACACTGACCCCCATGGGAAAGGTTACCGGATCTTTTTATGGCTTTTTTCAAGAATGACAAAGGACAAATGAAATTTCAAGGTCATTTTTATTTGTCATTGTTTCATTATTAGTGAAGTAGACCATCTTTTCATATTTTGCTGGCGACTCATCTTTCTTCTTTTGTAACTTCTCTATCAGTTTGCATTTCACATACTTTGTGATTAGAGAGTGGGCTTTTATTTATTAATGCTTAAGCTCTTTGTAGGTCTGGTTCTTACGTTGCTGTTTACACTGAGATCTTTACTGACACCAGATTTATTTTAGTGTGAAATGTGGTGCAAAGCTCCAGCTCTAATTTTTACAGCATTGTTTATTAACCAATATTTTGTTCCTGTTGATTTGAGATGTGTCTATTTGACCGAATAAATTTCTCCCTGTGCTTAAGCCCGTATCTGGGCAACTTGTTCTTTCCACATGGGCACATTATTTTCATTATCAAAACTTTGCAATGGACACGATCATTCTCTATGGCGAGACTGATAACTGTAGCGACCCCACAGGACTGCTTTCTGCGAGGGTGGAATGATACAATGATAAAATGGAAGCACAACGCCGGGCACATGGTAGATGCTTCTTACGGGAAATAACAGTCGCTTCCCTTGTTATGCAAACATGTTTCTTCTTTTGGATGAATTTTAGAAGCAGTTTTATAAAGTTCCCAAATTAACCCATTGAAAATGGGTTGGAAGTTTCATTATTAAATATGTTAGTTTATAAAATGATAATTGATAACTGAGGCCATTTTGATAGTGAGGCTTCCCAGCCAAAAATAAGCTAGTTTATTTATTCAAGATTTATTTCACACACCTCAAAGTTGTGTTATAGTTTTCCTAAATAAAAGTTAGTTTTGGTGGTTTTATTGTGTTTTTTCCCGTGTAATACTGTACATATAATACATATTATCTAAACACAATTACACAGTGTATGTTTGTATGACATTATAAATGGATTTTCCGTATTATCCTTTTGTGTTTTTATACATCATCAAGTTTATTGCATGTGCATTTGTTTTTAAACCACCTCCTAGATGACTAGACTCATACTAGACTCATGTGTATCAATATGAACATGTCTTCATTTATCTACACACGGATGTGTGTAGACATGCATGACTCCCAAACGTTAATACATCTTGCTTATATATATAAAGAGTCAGAATTTCAAATATATAAATTTATATAATATATATAAATATATATTTCAAATATATAAATAAATATTTTGACGATTTCCTGCTAATGATACTCTTTTCTCTTTTGTCAGCATGTATCCCTTAGTACTTAGATCTTGGAGAATTCACCGGCTCGCACTTCCAGAAGGAAGTGAGCAACAGCAGGAGAGGGAAAGGTGCTTGATCTGCTCCTGGTCAAAGAGAACCGCGGGGCACTCTACTGAGCGTTGGTACTCGGTTCCACATCCAGCTCGTGTCCTCCCCCCTCCCGGGTTCTGCGGCCCACCTCACCTCCTCTCCCCCTGCCCGCACCTGCTCTCCTTTGCTGGCAGAATTTCCAAGGCGCGGGGCCGTTCTAGAACGGGATACCCAGGCCTGTCCTCTCAGCACCGAGGAAGGGCCCAGGGAGTCGAGATGCTGTCTGTTCATAAGGCAATTACGCCGTAGCTATTTCTGCCCAGAAAGGGACGTCTCAGCGATGGGCTCATCTCCCCACGGCTATTTCCTTTCAGACACTGACATTTTAACTTCCTTTTGTTCATCTCGGCCATTTCTGAGGTGTGGTCATTTGTCGGTAAGCAGTGTACTGCTGTGTTTCAGGTAAAGCGTATGCCTTAGTTTTAGTAATTGAACAAAAACAATTTTTGAACATACAAGGGAAATCATGGGTTTTCACAGTGTGGCAGAGGGGCTGAGGAAGCAGAATGTGGGTCTGGGGAGTCAGCATTAAAATCCCTGTTTGCCTCTTACTCTAGGACCTTAGAATTGGTATTTAACTACTTACGTTTCACTTACTTTTTGAGACCATTGTTACTATGAAAATTACCTCATTAAGTTTGTAGTAAGATTTCAGGCAATAGTGTGTCTACAGCGAGTGGCTAAGGAAGTCACAGTGAGCCCTCGCTCTCACAACAAGGTGTTGTTATAAAGTTTGGGGACTTGGTAGGATGGGCTCCATTGTCTGCTTCTTTGCTCTTGGATAATGTTCGTAATGGCTTCTGTAAATAGGACATCTTACAACCAGATGTTTTATAACGATTGGAAAACAGAAATGTCAAGGTTGTTTTCTCTAATAAAAGAAGAAATTTCTGCTAATTAAAGGGGAGCCCTGTGGCTTGCCCATGCCCCAGCTTGAACTTGAGCCTGATTGGTCACCTCTTCCTGGAAATGGGCTGATGGAAGGCAGACGGCCAGGTCCTGACCCTCTCCTAGAAAATAGTCCGGCATTTAGCGTAACACAGTTTGTATAAAAAGTGTCATATTATCACTCCAAAATGTAAGGTCCTCATTTTTTTTCGGTGTTCTATTCCTTGCAACTCCAAAAATAGTACAGAAAAAATAATTGGTGTCCAATTAATATTTTCTCAGTGTAAGATTTGGAAATTTATGGTGTTAATAACAGTGATTTAAGTTCTATGGAAAACAAAAAAGAAGGGGGGGGCGGAGATATATTTATTACTTACAGTTCCTTGCATTTTCTTTATACTGTAATGACAACCCAGTGCCCCCCTCTGGAGCAAAGAGCGGATGTTCATACTGTTGATTATAAAATATTCTGGATTGCTGTGTCCCCAGCGTCCACCTGGCCCCCCCGAGCCACTCCTGTGTGATCTGGGGGGCCAGGGGACTGACATGAACACAAAGGTCACACCACACACTGAATTGGGAGCTGCAGTCCTTTGTCTCTGAGCTCCCAGTCTCCAGGCTCCAGCACCCTGTGGCAGGTGCGCTTGTCAGCTCGTTAGTGGGAGAAATTCTCACCTCTTCACCGTTCTTGACAACCACGCATATGACAAAGATCTGACACCCAGAATATCCGGAATTCAGAAAGGCACTCAAAACTTAAGAAAAGACCTTTGAAAATTGGGCCACAGGTTTGCACAGACACTTCAGCAAGGGAAGTACTCAGATGGCAGATAAGTACATGAAAAGATGCTCGCCGTTTTAGCCATTAAGGAAACACAGGTTAAAATCATACCGAGATACTCTGACATGCTAGTATAGAAATATTGTAGTACTAGAATAGAAAATACTTTAAAAACCCTGACAATATCCAAGCACAGTCGGTTCTTGCCTTTTGAACAGCAGAGGACCATGAGGCCGGGGACACGCGGCCTCCATAATCAATGGGAATTAAAGTTGCTCAGTGACCTTTACACACGTCTGTCACAACATTAGGAGCTCTCTTACTGTTGGTATTAAATGCACAGGAAAATGAAAATAATAGTAAAACGAAGATTTATTTAATACTGCACTTTAAAACATGAGAGACAAAGAGAGTTAAAACGATTGGCTCCTTTGGTAAAAGACCTCCCGAGAGTGATACCGGCAGACTCACCGCCGCCTTTCTGTACAAGATACGACCAGCGCGGGCATCTCCACCAAGCCCGGGGGGGCACCATGCCGCTCCCTGAGTTAGGATCAGCTTCTGGCACCGGCATCCACGTGGCGCGGTCGCTCCGAGACCCCGTTAGTGTGAGCTCTGCCTGACGTCACTTCTCTGGGTCCTGTGTCGTCACGACGGGGGACTTCGCGGCCCTGAGTTCTTCCGGCCGCCTGTCGGCATTTCCTAGGCCGCTTTACTTGCTAGAACGTCACGTGTCTTTACTGGGGTTTTACTTCCAACGTTATCACTTTATTACTCCGTTGTACACTGACCTCTGTGAGACCGATCTTCTCTTTCAACTGTCCATTTCGGGCAAGTGTCCCGTGGGACACAAGTGGACCCCGCAGCCAGACACTTGGCTGTCTGTGCACGGACCGCAGGCGGACGCCCACTGACCCTCCGGCCGTGGATGGTACGGAGGTGCTGTGAGCGACCCCTGATCACCACGCGCCCCCGTCGTTCCTGTCGTGATTCGTGGGCTGGTGAGCCAGCAGCAACGTTTACACTTGCTGTGATCCCTCACGATTAACACACCTGGTCCCTGAAAGCCAGATGGTGTTGTTGGGGGACAGGTGCCATCTGGCTGAAGCCAGCACCGATCAGAATCCTGCAAAGTGAGAGCTTGGGTCCGGGCGAGGTGTGGAGAGTCGGGAGCTCTCGGACGTTGCTGGTGGGGGTGTGGAGGGGGGTGGTTTCTTACAAAATCAAACATGTACTTACCATGTGACTCAGTGGAGCACTGTAGGCGTTTGCCTTCCCTCAACGTCCACACAAAACCTGCACAGAAAGGTTCAGAGCAACTTTATTTCCAGTTGCCAAAACTAATTGCCAAATTAGTTGCCAAAAACTGAAAACAATCCAGTGTCCTTAAGAGGATGAATAGATACACAGTGTGACCCAACCCGGGGGCGGGGGGGGGACTATTGGTGTATAGAACTCGATGGACAGACTGCAGAAACATTAGCGCCAATGAGACAAGCCGGGTGACATACTACATGGTTCCTTTTGGATGACATTCTGGTTAAGGCAAAGCCTCTAGAAACCGAGGACAAATCAGTGGGGGTCTCACTGCAAAGGGAAAGCAGCGGGGGCTTATCTGGGCCATAGGGCTACTTTGTGTCCTGATTCTGCTCGTGGTCGCCGGAATCTGCGCATGTGCTAAGACGCATAGAGCTGTGCACACACACACACAACGATAACAGCAAGTTAACTGCATGGATTGTTAACTTTAAAACGTTAGAATGTCTGCTCTGTTCTTTTAAATGGGTACGTTTGGGGGGAAAAGATTTTGCTAAAAGGAAATCTATTTTTACAGGTCTCCATATAACCTTGTGTATCTCAACTGGAAGCAATTTCGGCGTGTAATAATTCACTGACGTACTAACGTAAGTACTGAAAATGTGTCCATCTGCAATTAGGTGTTCGCTCCAGGTAGGGGAAGAGGAAGGGGTTTGTGGGCAGGGGATCTGAATGAAAGCTGACTCCTACAGTGAGAGTCGACTGAAGATTTATTGAGCACTACACCTGAAACTAATGATGTACTGTATGTTGGCTAATTGAATCTAAAAAAGAAAAAAAGATGCTCAGCAAAACGATGCTGTTTGGGGACGTGCCTGCTGGGAAAGTGCGAGCAGCCGCCTGTGAGGGGCGGGAGAATAGGGCGGGGACATGGTCGGGATCCTCGTGTTCGTTTGTTTTAAGATTTATTTATTCATTTGAGAGAGAGAAAGTGCAAGTGGTGGGGAGGGGCAGAGAGAGGAAGCGAGAATCCCAAGCAGACCCCCCCCCCCCACATAGGGCTTGATCCCCGGACCCTGAGATCGTGACCTGAGCTGAAATCAAGGGTAGAATGATTAACTGACCGAGCCATCCAGGCACCCCCAGGATCCTGCTGTTTTCTAAACAATCCTTCCAGAACTATTCTACAATGCTAATTAGAAAAATAAAATCATTTTAAAATTTAAAAGAACTAAATCATATGTGGCATAGGAGGAAAACAAATGTTTTTACACCAAAATATGAACAGTGGTTGTGTTTGAGGAACGAGTTACGGCATACATCTGCTTCATTTATTTTGCTGTGTTATATTGACTTGTAAATAATTTGTATAATTTAATTTTTAAAAGTACATGTATTTATTTTATCACTAGGAAAAATCATGTATTTTAAAGTTTTTGGAAGGAGAAGGGTAATCCCACATCTAGAAATGACCCGACGCATTGCTACCATCTAATTTCTTCTTACCACAAATAAGAAATAACAGCATGTGAATCATTAATGTCTTCCTTTCAAAGAAGTTTTGAGTGGTTGTAGATGACCTTTCCGAATTGGGCAAGGTCCAGCTATCTGTTTGCATAGAGACAGGCTGGGTTCTGCATAATCAGTGTGCCTATTTGTGTTTTAGTATGTAATTAAAATGTCTTTTAAGTGACTCAGCTAGATATCACTTGAGGATTGAAGCAGAAACCACGGAACTAAATCACAAACCAGTATATAAAAACGTCTGTGAAGTATAATCTTAATACAGCTAGACTTTATCTATAAAAACACATTAATTCAACTTAAAGAAACTATTTTTTTTCTACAAGTGCTTTATTTTCAGTATCAAATTATCACCAGTCGACTCTAATTCTGTGATATCGCACTCTGGATGAGTGAAACCACATAATTTTTGAAAATACTTTGTGTGTGTTTGTGCATTAAAAAGTCAAAGGCCCGAGAATTGCATGTCTATAAGCTAGATAAACAAAATTTTCGCTTGGAAAACTGCCTGCTTGTTTCTCATTTGTTTATAACACAGTATGAGTCAACCTCAACAGTAAAAGTTTGCAGAAGACATGTCTTATGTAACCAAAATCACAACGTGCATTTGTTTTGTACTTGCCGTGCACAGACATCAAAGGGCACACGGGCTTTTCCCTAAACTGTTCTCCTTCAACAGTGGAGATGCTTAGAGAAACCACAGATAGAGGGTCCCAGCAGTCTGGAAGTATACCAGCCGCGTTAGAGGAAGTCTACTTTCCACTATAAAACACACCAGCGCCCTTGGTGGTACCAGGCGCACGATCGGTAAGCCAGCGAGCACGTCCAGCTGGCTGACTCCCCGGCCTGCCGGATGTCTGGGTGCAGAGGGGCACAGCGCCGGGACTGGAAACCCGGGTGTTGGGAGGACCCCAAGCTAACCGTGGAGGAGGAAAGAGGTAAGTACCTGTGAACCCTGGAGCGTGCTGACCGCAGGGACGAGCAGGGCTGGCCTGGGAACCCAGAGCCTCTTCTCACACCGCAAGGGAATCCACCGAGGAAGGAGCGGACCATAGACTAGAACCCAAAGCCAACGTATTTTTTTGTTCACCATGTTTGTTCATTACCAAGTTCACCAAAGTGATCTTCTGAGGATAAAATGGTTAGGGATCTTAATTTCTCAAGCAGATCTCAAAGGTGATTAGGATTTTCTAGCCCCGAAGTTATCAACTTAGAAAGTTACTGCAGCGAGTCTCCAAAAGCTGGAGTTTCATTAAGAAGTGCTCGTGTTAGCGCACTCGCTCCCTCCGTGGTGCAGAAGTGAGTGCAGGCTGCCGTGGGAGCTGGGTGCAAGTCTTGACTTCCGCGAGGCTCTACGCACATCCCCCCACCCTCCAGGGCCTGGGAGGGCTGGGGGACAGGTGCCTGCCTGACCTCGTTCCTCGCAGACAGCTGGCTGTTGGGACACTTGGGTGAACAGCCCACGGGTGGAGGGATGGGGATAACGAGCTGAGCGAATAGAATCGATGGGCCGTGGTGGGGCCTGTGGGCAGCTGTGTTGGTTTGGCTCTCCCAGCTGTGGCAAGACTGGTTCCCATGTCCCCAGGAGGCTGGAAGAGAGGGTGTTGTAAGAGGTCAGCATTTCCCACCACAGCGCAGGGATGCCTGGGCCCCACGGGGATTACGTATGAGCGCATCACTAGCACGGCCAGTCCCGTCTTCCGGCCAGAGCAAAGGAGGGGGATCCTGATGCAAACTTCTGTAAGGGACAGAGAGAGCGACATTTGTGCGTGCACTGCCACGTCATGCTCAACACCACACCCACCGCCCTTGGAAGTTGTACTGATTATTTCTTTTTCTGCAAATTAAACTAAGCTTTATAGCTGTTAGGAAACTGGGTTGCACAGCTAGTGACACGAGACTGGATTTATACCCACATGCAGGCTGTTAAGGATCTCCCAAGAGGTCCCACACAGCGCCGTGTGAGAGCCAGGGAGGTACCCCCCTATTCCAGGTGGGGTGGCCAGGAGGGAAGCTGCACTTGCCCAAGTCCAGAGCAATGGCGCTGGCTTCCTCATGGGGCATCGTCCCGACGCGAGTGATGGGACGGCGTCGCCCCTCCCCTGCTAACGCACCGTGCTCCACCTGCTCCCCTCCTGGTGTCATGCCCCGTGGACCTGGGAACTCAGCTGTGTCCTCTGCGGAGAACTTCGCACATAAGCGGAGGAGGGCTGGCACCCCTGGTTGGAGGGTCCAGCCCGGGCAGTGTTAACATTTCACGGTCAAGTACTGACATAGCTCTGTTAGCTCCAGAGACCCCGAGCATCGTCTGCCGGCAGTGACGGAGCTTCTGACGGCCGGGTGCGTGCATCTCAGCGTCCCGGGGCTGCTGTGCGAGGCTTCTGAGGCCGCCCGGGGCGAAGACCCGGCTTCTCTCCCCCCCTCCCACGACCCTGCAGCCCCTCTGCTCATCCGATGTGCTTCAAGGAAGGGCTTGGGGGCCAAACCACGAGAACGTGGGAGCGCGGGGCAAGGGGCACACCAGTGCTGAGAGAGCCACACACTTGCTCCCGCACTGAGCACCTTCTGCTCCTGGGTGTGGGTTCCTCCGCTGTCCCCTCCCAGCCCTAAAAATGTCTGAGAACTCCGGTGACGTCTCGGGGTCAAAGCACTTCGGGCGCTCACTTCCTGCCTTTCTATTTGCCTCAGAGCGCCCTCCAAAGACCGGGGGCTTGCCAGCCCAAGTGTAGGACCTCAGCACCGCCAGAGGCGACCCTCCACCCTCAGGGGCGGGAACAGGTGGCCAGAGGCTGCAGCTCCTGTCCCTGGGTGGACAGTCGTCCCCGCTGGTGCAACAGACCTGAGTCCGGTTTTCTGTGGCAAATCCCCAATAAAGCACCCATGCTGACCTCCCCTCCTTCCTCTCATGGCTCTGCCCCCTCACCCCTGCTTCCTAGAATCATCCCTAGCAAGCTGTCTTCACCAAGCTCCTTTCTCGGGCTCAGCCTTCCGGGGAAGGCAGTTAAAACCAGGCTGATGTTTGCCTCCTCACACAACCCTTCTCTGGGGAATCCTGGAAGTCACCCTCGGCCGCCGCAAGTCTCAGGGTGACAGGAGCTCAAACCCCATGGGGGCCTCACCCGCAGCTCTCTCCTTCTCCCCCTTTCTCTTCCCTTCTTTGCCGGGAAGTTCACACCCACAGCAACATGGGCAGGAAGCAGAGCTGGTATCTTGGGTGCTGGAGACAGCTGGTATCTTCGGAACACCCCCCACCCCACCCCACTCTAGGATTGTCCTGGGAAGGGTCTGCACAGCCAGGAACGGACCTCCCACAGGGATGTGGGTCAGTGTGGTCAGGCTCACCAGGCAGTTCGAGCAGAAAGCATGCACTTTGGTTGTGGGACTGAGGCTTCTGAGACTAGGTTTGCCCTTTTGCCCTCCTTTCCCCTGACTAGCTCAGATGAGGACCACAAGCCTGGGCTGGCAGCACACAGGGGGAGGAGCTGGGGGCTTTGAATGAATTAAAGCAGAGCTGTCTCTTTCTGTTAGATGAATGAAAAAATAAGATTTGACTGTGCTTGAAACTATAGGTATTTTGGGACTGTTCATGGAACAACACACATCCCCTAAAACAGGTTGTCCAGCCCGGCCCAGCGTGTGCGGGAGCCACGGGCAGTGAGTACGGAAGGAAAAGACATCCACAAAGTAAAGGCCCGGATGCCGCGGAGAATCAGGTCACGCAGCCCGTGACCCCACAGGCGGGGGGCTGAGGTCGCCGTCCCTGCCTCGATGTTAGCTCAGCTCCCGCCTGCATCTGGGTCCCACAAGGTTTTCTCTGAGTAGATCCCATTTTTATAGGACTTATCAGTGGATTTCTTTTCTTCAATGCCAGAGGGTTCCTTACAGGCATCTGACAAATCAGCCCTGGGCTGGCCTGCAAGTTTGTACACCTCCAGCTGCCTCTTCTTGGGCACCTGTGTTCAGAATAGCCCAGACTGTGCAAAGACAAAGTCCCTGTCTTCTCCCCAGACCGGCCCTTCCACGGATTCCCTGCCCTGAAGAACTGAGCTACCTTCCAATACCATGTGTTTCTGAGACCCATTCAGGGCCCCCTCCTGTCTCCTTTTCTTGTGGCTCTGCCCATGTCTGCACATACCCTCCGTTGGTCAGGGTTCTCCAGAGCAACAGAGCCAAAAGGATGGATGGATGGACGGATGGATGGACAGATAGACAGAGCTATAGATACCAATGCTATAAAGAGAGGGATTTTAAGGAATTAACTCATAGGCTTATAGACAAGGCCAAAATGCACATGGTAGACCAGTAAGCTGAAGGCCCAGGGAAGAGGAGACATTGCAGGTGGGGCTGGAAGGCTGTCTGGAGGCAAAATCCCCTGTTTTTGGGCAAAGTGTGTCCTTCCGTGGAAAGTCTTTGACTGATTGGATGAGGCCCACCACATTATGCAGAATAATTAGCTTTACTCAACGTTTGCTGATTGTTAATCTCACCTAAAAAAAAAAAACATCTTCACAGTTACACCTAGACAGGTGCTTAAACAAACTTCTGGGCACCATAGCTAAGCTGACACATAAGTCACCATCACACACGCTCCTTTCCATCTACTTGGACCAGCCCATCATTCAACCTGGTTCAACTCTATCTGCCATCTGTTCTCCAACCTGAACTCAGAAGATCTTTAAGTATTCACTGATCTTATCTGCACTAGGTTTAAAAGTCTTCCTTTTTTAAGACAAACCAAATACCTTGACTCGACACATGCAGAGCTCGCGATCTGCACAGTATTATTCGTATCTTGGTTCTAACCACGCCACACCTTGGATGCCTCCAGCCACGCTTGACCTGATGTTCCACGGTGGGTCTCCTTCCTCTGGGGCTACCAGAGCCCGCTTCATCATGTGGGTTCCCTTTACTTTGTGCGCTTACAGCCAGTCCAGCCCTCGCCTCTCCAGGAACACACGTGTCTGTCCGTCTGTCGTGCACACGTGTGTGAAGACATTGGTGGCCAGCTCCGGCATCTTTTCCAGAACTCAGAGTGGCCCCACTTCCTGCTGGAGGCCTTCCTTGTTCTACAGGGTACAGAGTGCCCCCAAACTCATTCCCATCAAACATACACCACATTCCGTGTGTCTTCTTACCTGCTTACTTCTGCACAAGTTTGCAGAGGACCATTTGCTATTTGCCGTTCTCACCCCAGCACAAGCACGAGTTGCAGCACATAGCAGATGTTCAGTAAAGACGTCCTGAGCAGGGGATGAATCACGCAGCGATGTCTTAGAGTCAGCACCTTACAAGGATGTTGCCCATGAAATCCCTATCAATGTAAATGGCAACCAAACATATGCCAATAAATCAAGTGGGGTGGCTTTCAGACCACCGATTTTGGGGGAAACGTAATAGTCCTGGTCCTTTCCAGCTAAAATGTAAGTTTAATAGAGCATTTGTTTCCCGGGGCCCCTGTCACAAAGCACCCCAACCGGGGTGTCTTACAATGGAAGGTACATTCCCACAGTCCTGAGCCCAAGTTGGACATCAGCGTGCGGAAGGGCTGCACTCCCCTCCAAGGCTGTAGGGAAAGACCCTTCCTGCCTCTCCAGGCTTCCGGTGTTGGCGGCAATCTGCGGTGTCCCTTGGGTCGTGAACAGCGCACCGCAGTCTCCATCTTTGTGCGCCCATGGTCCTTGGCTCGCCTCCTCTGCCTCTCTGTGCCCAAGTCCCTCTCTTTCCTCCCGTGAGGACACCAGTCGCTGGATCATGGCCCACCCTACTCCATGGGGCCCCACCCCAACTTGATAGCATCTGCAAAGACCCTGTTTCCAAATAAGGCAGCATTCACAGGTACCAGGGGTTAGTACGCCAACACATCGTTTTGGGGGGACAGAGCTCACCCCACAACAGACATTAATACAAAAAGATGGGTCTTTCTGACCCTAAGTGACTGCCGCCGTCTTCACTCTGGGGACAGGGAGCCAGAGCAGTTTGGAAGGCCCAGTGAAACGCTATCTTCCAGACATCCCAGGTCTTGGGTACCCTGGAGCGGGGAGCAGTGTGCAGGGCCCCCTGGAAGGCTCCTCGGAGGAGGCAGCAGGTCCCTGTTCCGTCCTGTCACCCCTGCTGCAGCGCACCCTCCCCTCTCTGCTGCCACGCCCAGCCCCCTCCCCATCCAACAGCACCTGGATTATTTTATCAATATTTGTGGCACCATATTTCTCGCCGTTAAGAAGGCTAACATCCTTCAGTGGCCATTTAAGTCCTCGCTGTCTTCAGATAATACACTTCGCGGCGACAAAGCACCAAGTTTCCTGCAACATTAGCTGCGTTTAGAAGTACAATCTTATGCAGCTTTTTCTTGCTCAACACATTTCAGGATAATGGGGGATCGCGTCTATTTACAATGGAAGGAATAACACACAGTATTTAACACTTCTTATGATGGAGTGTTAACCCTCAAGGCCGGGCGAGGGCTGGAGCCGATCCCCAGAAGTGGGGAGCACCCACGCCCAGGGGGCCGCCGCCAAGCCGCACATTCCCAAAGGCTGAGGTTTGTCTGATGAGTGGATGCAGGGGCACACGGATGTTTTTAAACATAATTAGTATACGCAGAATGAAAAGGCTTAGCCCTTGCGACTAACGCGCACCGAGTGCCACCAGCAATAGGCTTCCTCGTGAGGCTGGTCTCTGGGCCATGGAGCAGAACGGGCTGCTGGGGCCCATGTTTTGTGTCTGGGGCTTTCAGTCTAGTGCAAACGAAAATATATAATTCCGGGCCATTCTTTCAATACATCACAGTCATTTTCGGCACTTCAGCTGTTTTTCTCTCCACTTTTCTTACAAAATCAAGCGTCATTACAGTGGGTCTAAAGTGCACTTAGTGCTTGCAATCTACCCATGCTTTTCTTTAATATTTCATCATTAAATAGCAAAATAACCTGATATGATCCTAATTTAGTGCCAATTACACTGCATTGATCAAAGTGACCTTTCATACTGGAGCACAAAAATCGATCCTGGTGTACAGCAAATGTCAGGGGAGGAGGACAACATATAATCTGTGACAATCAAAACATTACTTACAAATGAAATCACCAATGACCCGCACGCCAAGGCAATTTCTGCATGATGGGCGCTGTTTCTGTTTGCAGCTCTTGTTGGGGATTTTTTGTTCCCTACTGTCTGCCCCCAGACACAGTGGCGGTATTTCTCTTTTCCAACGGTGATGGATGCAAGTGGTCGAATCCTAGGGCTAGGTTCAAAGGAGAACCGCAGAAAGTGTTTGAGGTTCCTGATTTGTTCCCGAAACACAAAGGAAGTGCCCTTACAGATCCCTCCCCGGCCACTGCCTCGAGTCCTGCTCACAGCCCTGCAGGGTCGGGCCCTCCTGGGCAAAGCATTATAGGGAGGCAGTCATCGCACGGTTTCAGTGTGAAGCCTCAGAATTCCCTAGAACTGGGGTACATCAATCCAGTTTGATCCAATCAAGACGTCCCACCACTAAGATTGCAGTGGGCATGACTCAATGGTCCCTGTTTCCTGAACATGCGCCTGGCTCCTTGGGACACGCAGGCCCCTTGTGGCGATGCTGGCGTTTCGGGACGCAGCCTCCCTGCACCTGCTGTTCGTAATGGGAGAAGCAGCATGCATGATGGGAGGGCGGCTCGGAGAGGCCTGGTGCCCACGTTCCCCCTCCATGACTGTTTGTATGATTCCGGGCAAGTCTCTTTACTCCACTGGCTCTCATTTCCTCATCAGTTAAATTAAGAAAGTCGTGACTGCGTCACAGAACTGGCATTTCAGGGGAGTGAAATGATTCACTGTCAGCAAAGTATTTCAAACAGTGAGCAGCGCATAGTAAGACCTTAACAAGTATTACCTATTATTATGGCAAACACACAAGGGGATGGATGAGTGCCTTTGCATCCTTGCATTAAGAAATAAGTAATCATCAAATTTATATTTAACTTTAAAAAACCTATCCTTGGGGACACCTGGGGGGCTCAGTTGGTTAAGCGGCTGCCTTCGGTTCAGGTCATGATCCCTTGATCCTGGGAGGGAGCCCCCCATCGGGCTCCCTGCTCAGCAGTGAGTCTGCTTCTCCCTCTCCATCTGCTGCTCCCCTGCTTGTGCTCTCTCTCGTTCTCTCCCTGTCAAATAAACACAATCTTTAAAAAAAAAAAAAAAGAATAAAAAAAAAAAAGAATAATAAAAAAAAAAAAACCCTATCCTGGACTTAACCTTCTGGGCCTTAAAATGTCGGGCCAGGTTCGGTGTGCACACCCGTCACACATCTTTGGCTGTTGGATGGCAATTTGAAAGTTTTTCGACAAGTGTGTCAGACATTCCTTTCCAACTAAAGACAGACAGCTCCTTGCTTGTCCCCAGTTGTACCCAAATCACAAACATGGTCAAAATATCCGGAATGTACGCAGTACCCCATGTGCCCTGAACGGAGAGGTGTCCCTCCTAATGTCCAAATTCCACGGTGAGCACAGTTTAAGACAAGATAAAATGTGGCTGCATGCCCCCCGCCTCGGATCAGGACCCTGGAACCTGGGAGCGGCTGCCGAATGGGAGAAAGCTGTTGGCCAAGAAGGAGGGAATCTGAAACGGTTACACTCCTGTCCCGCGGTGCCAAGCCACATGTGCTGAGCCAAACCTTAATGCGGAAGACAGTGAGCTTGTCTGCCTGTGCCCGCACGTCCAGCTCTGGCAAGAAGGACGAGGGGCCCGGGCGTGTCTAGTCCACGCCGGGGAGCGTTCTCCTCCACCTCCCCCAGTCCTGCTGAAGCCACAGTCTGCACCTGCCCCAGCCCGCGGAGCCCCGTGCTCCCCACGGCGACTCGTGCGCCTCTGCACACAGTCCCACGTCCCTCCCAAGCTGCGGAGCCGGTGTTGGTCTACATGGTCCACAGCTCCAGAGGAGGGACAACCTGGCGACCTGTGGGGTCCCCACCGCGGCGAGCGCCGGGGAAGCGTGCAGTGACACCCCAGCCCTGCTTACGAGCCAGACCCCATTCATTTCACGCTGATGCAGAATCAGTTTCCAGTTCAATTTAGAAGAACTGTGTGGGCGGATTGTTGAGGTGACATCCTTTTTTTTTTTTTTTAACTTGTTTTCCAATGCAATTTGCAGCTTAACAGCCACACTATAAATGACATGATTAAGTTTTATATATTTCTGTATATTTGATGTATTTACCCAAATGCAGCTGTCGTTTTGTATACGGTTTCAGATGTTTAGAGCTGAATCAATTGTTTGTGGTAATCACACTTTCCAGGGGGAAGCTTGATGTTTTCTTTGTTTCTTCTTCTTCTTCTTTTTTTCTTTAATAAATGCTCTAATACAAACCTGAAACACCCAAAAAATACACTGAAGATTTATATGTGAGCTTCAACAAAACCGGTTTTTACTCTCACAGAAAATGTAAGTATCAAAAAAAATCACCTTCAGGAAATTTTCTCTTCCTAATCTATCCCTTTTGAGTTCTCCGTCACATTCAGCATCCGTGCCTCCAGGACGGGTCCAGCCGCTGTCGCTGTCATGGTGGCTGGGCTTCAGGGCCACTTGGAGGAGGTCTGTTTTCACGATGCCGAGGGCCTGTACCTGCAGGTCTGAGAAATTTGTTAGCATGTTCCGTTTTGTGTTCTGTTACCGTTAAAAAAAAAAACAACCATTCCAATTAAAAAAAAAATTCCAGTCAAGATTGTGTTTATATACACACAAACTTGTACTCAACTTAACATTCCTTAAGATATGACTATAATTAACTTTGCAATAAAACATACAGCGGAAAGAAAAACATTTAATTACCCAAATGGTTCCTCTCTACCAGCCAGCCATTCGGACATTGAGATTCTGATTTTGTCAAACAAGTGTCTGATTTTTTTTTCTTTTATTTTGGTGTATGTACTAATCTTTATGAGATTGGTCACGTGTAGTGTGGCCAAAGTTATATTTTCTTGACTCACTGACGTTTCAGTGTGAATGGTCATGTTTGAAATTTTAAGGAGTGGGCTAGGAGCAAACAGAATGAATTATTTGGTTAAGAAGAATTACAGGGTAGGGGCGCCTGGGTGGCTCAGTCATTAGGCGTCTGCCTTCGGCTCAGGGCCTGATCCCAGGGTTCTGGGATCCAGCCCCACATCAGGCTCCCTGCTGGGAGCCTGCTTCTTCCTCTCCCACTCCCCTGCTTGTGTTCCCTCTCTCACTGGCTGTCTCTATCTCTGTCAAATAAATAATAAAATCTTAAAAAAAAAAAAAAAGAATTACAGGGTAGAAATGCTGCGCATTTATAAAGATATTTCTTATTTTTTTTAAAAAAAGCAATGAATGCAGTGGTAATTTTAGAAGAAATGAGATAGAATTAAGAGGAAAAATAATTGGGAAAAAGCAATAACTGATATTATAAGTAGATTGAAGTCTTTGCAGACCTGAGAGATTCATTATAGTTCCAATTTTTAAAATTCCAAGTTTCTCCACACATAATTACAAAGAGTCTCAATATATGTTCTTTTGAAATGAAATACCACCTAGCCTAGTTTGACAATTTTTTCTTTAGTGGGGATTTTTTCTTTTCTTTTCCTTTTCTTAAGCATGGCAGATTAGTCAATTCTACTAAACCATCTAATAAGAAGCCTGTGCCTTTTTTATATTACGCTTACCATTCTACTAGGTGCATTTAATAAGCTGTTTTGAAATCCTTACAGATTTGTATATATAACCTGATCGTTTTTAGCAGTATTATTTCTCTCTAAAGTTAGCTGTTTGCTGTCTTACTTTAAAAGCAGTTGCTTCATATCAATAAAATACTGAGGGGCAAATATTTGTCTCGGGTTATATTTATTCTGTGCGTGTGTCCTTTCCTAGATGATCAGAAAACCTTCCTAAATTTAATTCCCACACACTATGTCAAACTAATCATTGTACAAGTAATAAATCATACCCTATTAAAGAAACTAAATTTTCTGGACCTCAAGATTGGAAAATTATTAACCTAATTCTTTACAAATTGCACAGAAGATAATATCTGATAATCCATTAAGCACAACTTAATCAATGTCTTCCATCATAATGCAAAATGTACTGATAAGCTTTCAAGCTCTGTTGATTAAAAGGGTATAATGGAATAGTGTCTATAAAATTCAGATTGCTGGAAATGAATATCTTGCTAATGGAACAAGCGAGTAAATTAGATTCTCCTTACCCATTTTTAAATATATTCATGCTATGAGAAAACAAGAGGTAACAAAGCATCTGAGAAAACAGTAGCATCAGGTTCACGACAGTATTTAAGGAGAATGATTTCATATACCCCTGATTCTAGGAAGGCGCTTGGTTTAAACTTACAGAGCACCCAATCCAAACTTTGCGTTTCTTTAGACTACCTCGGAAATGAATTTACTGCAGGTATAAACATATGTGCAGGAGCCAGGAGCTTCTCCATGGCCTAAAATAGACTGAATAGTGTGGCACGAAATGCAAGGATTTTAGCAATGTTTCATGACCCTGTGTTTGCTGGGTTGGTCCAAATTGTTTTAAAATGACATATTACAACATGTAATTTTATTTCAAATTAAGAGCTGTATAATACTTGGTTTTTGTATAGTTGTTGTGATAAGATACATTAATTTTCAAGTGCAAAATACTCTGTCCCGATTTCTCTAGCATTTAGTTCTCAGTGTGTTCCAGGTACTTTGTCTGTTTAGCTAACTCTGTGCTCACATATGTGTGGGACTCCCACACACTATACATCTTTACGAAAGTGCACAATTTCTACAGAGCGTAGTGACGTTCAAATTATTTACACAGACGCTGATGGCTCAGAAGTTGGTTTTAAGAGGAAGCGGTCATCTGCGTATTCCCAAACATGGGAAAAAACAGGGTGTAGCTCTTTGCGCATACATATGTATACATAATTGCTATTTCAAGGGGAGGTGGCTTTGCTAGCCCACTTTCTTCCCCTCCACTGAAAGTTAAGTTTTCTTTAGTTATACAAACACAAATATTTTGCAATTATAATACATCATTGATCACAATTTTGCACATGCAATTTTCTTTCGAATAGTAAAGCACCAGCACATTGAAAAAGCAGTGTACTTACAGAACAGTTAGGGTTTTTATACAGAAAGACACTAAAGGCAGGTGAACGAGGGTCTGGCAGAGGGCTGGAGACTGCTTCAGAGCCCTGGGAGACGTGGTAAGTGTTAATAATGTGAAACGAAGCGATTTGCCCTCTTTAGAAGAACGGATGGTATCTAAATAGTCTTCCTTTTCAGTTATAAAAAGGTCTTCCAATCTGAGCAGACAAAGCTATTTCAGTAGTTCTATTTGTTTAAGAAAATAGGTCTAAATTGATGAAACTAATCATTTTATACTAAGTGCTCTTTTTAAAGACAATTGCTGATTGCGTGCCCCTTTTGTAGCCGTAGCTGAGCCTGAGATGGTACAAAATAACCATGTTGCCAGTTGTCACAACTATTTGCTCATTCTTTAATTAAGCATAATATAGAAAACAGTATAATTCACATCTAATTAGAAATCAACTTCTTCAGACGGTGAACTCCTTCTAGAACCGGTGTCAAGGATCACGTGCCGTGATGATAATGTCGGCCAAGGTCATTTACCTTCTTGGCCTGCCTCGAATTCATATCTGAAATCAGGGCACCTATTTCTTGAATTTTTAAAAGAAATTCTTTTGAGCTGCCTCGCTTTCCCTTACAGGCGGTAATGATGATGACGTTACTGGAAGAGACTGCTCCATCCGGGCGGATCTCACAGAAGTGTGTCTGATCAGGACTGTGACTCTGCTTTCGTACCAGAACTAAAACAAGTTTTTCCGCTCAATAAAACAGATAATGAACACAAAAATACGCCGAAATCGCAGTGACTTAGCCCTTCTTACTGTCAGCAAATCGCCAAGGAGGTTTTTAAATGATTTGCAAGCATATTACCTGGGTATGGATTTGCCGAGTCATGTTACGCAGTGAGTGTCTCACAGCCGAACGAGCGTCCGGAGCTGTTCATCTCTGCCCACATCACGGTCTCGTGAGGCAGGCGATGGGCACCCCCTCTAAGATACAGAAAGTGGAGACAGAGAGAAAACGTCTCCTGATGCCAACCAAGAGGCAGAGAAGCCTCCGACCCCCACTTCGGCGGCGAGCTTTTGCTGAGCGCCTACTGCATGCAGGGGTGGAGGTTCTGGGCCTGCAGCCCAACGGTGGTCTCCCAAGGAGCGTCCGCTTCGACCACGACAGGGACCAAGGGGTGGATGGCCGGGCCACCTCTCGTAAGGGCTGCGGGGGGCGCGTGCCCCTGGAGCACAGAGGGGTGAGGGACGCCACGGGGTGGGAAGGCCTTTCGGAGGACGCTCAGATGTGTGAGACACGCAGGAGGGAGGCGGACGGGGAAGGAGGAGCCCTGTGTGCGAGGGGCGGCGGTGGGGGGGAGAGACCGAGTCCCCACAGCCACGCCGGGCAGCGTGCTTCCTTAGTAATCATTGCCACTCAATGCCGGGTTTGTCTCTGCCAGCCTGTCACTCCGCGTCGCCGCTGGAGCTCTGGCAGCCGCGCGCAGGAGTGCATTAAGCAAGCACAAACACAGACTATGAAACAATGACGCTGGGGGCATTTGCTCAGGCTTGCTTTCTGCAGCCAAAGGCAGTTTGGTCTAGATGTAGGGCGCTCGTTCCCCAACCCCGTAAGTGGAGTAGCTTCCTTGACAGTCTGAGGGATGCCCGAGGCCTTTGGTCCCGGGCCGTCCTGCCGCTGTGACCTGGGAGGACAGAGCCCTCCCCGGCCTCGGTGTCCCGCCCCCTGCAGCCCTCCGTCGCTGCACCCATTCCCTCCCTGCCACCTTCTTCCGAATTCCTGACGCTGGTTGCTACACATCCAAAATCCTTGTTTTGGAGTAATGAGCCCAAAGAAGCAAGGAGCTGTCTAATCCCAACCATTCTGTTAACTGTGCCTCTGGTTTGCATTTACCAGCCTCACCTACCCTTTCCAGCAGTTCAGAGGTGAGGTTTTGGGGAGCACCAAGGTGAAGGAGAGTGGCCAGGTGGTCCATCCTAGCGCCTCCTGTACAAGGGAGACTTAGGGAGACAGGACCCTTCCCCATCCCCACTGCCTGGGAGGAAGGCGTGGGCTCCCAGCCCTGGAGGCTCCCAGTGAGGACACAGCTTCCGCACGCTCCCTGGTCCAGGGGGCACAGCGGCACCGAGCACAGTAATCCAGGTGAGGCCGCGTCCCGCGGGGCAGCGAGGCCGCTCATTTGTCCGGGTTCTCCATCCGTCGAGTGTGGAGAGGGGGCTGCGTGTGTCCTCCGGGAGCACAGGCATGGAAGCCCGTGCACAGACAGGCACACTCATGTGCACTCGGGGAGAGGGATCCCGCTCAAGTGTGGAGAGCCTCTCAGACGCCTATTCACAGCCAACCCAAGTGTCAACACGGTTTGCAAGAGGGCAATTAGGGACGCAAATGTCAAGTCGTCTCTGGCTTGGGTTCCAGACATAGCCAACCCAGCGCCACGTTTCCGTGGGGCAGTGCTCCTGAGATACTCCTGGGAGACACCCCGACTTGCAGAACTTTGTTTCAATGTCTTGGATAAAGAGTGGGAGTAATCCCCACTTGAAGGGGTGACTGTGTATTTCTGCTTAGCGTGAATCAGAGTTAATTGTTCTGAATAGCCCTTCATGGCGCTCTGCGCACTGGGGCCATCTGTGCGATGCCCCGAGTTCCCCACGTGCTCCCGCCCTCGCCCAGGGAGGCTCGTCCTCGGAGTCAGCCATCGCTGATTAACCGAGCTCATGTCTACAGATCCCATTCAAAGGTGAGCTGACACGCACAGCTCTGCTCCTCAAATCAGAGATACTGATTCCCGCCATTGGCCATATGTTTCCATGAAGAAAACAGCAACAGCAGCAACACTTCTCTTGATGAACGTGGGAGTGACTCTGGGACGGGAACTGAAAGGGTTCACTCTCAGGAATAAATAAAGGAGGTCGGGGGCTTGGAGAGGTCTGTGTTTGAAGGTCAATCATTAGGGGTGGTAAGGTTTATAAAATTCCTTGTAGTTTTTTTAAAAAAATAATTTGATGGCATCAAAGTTTCTTTCTGAAGGAAGTAAAGATACTGAATTTTAAAATGTAAACTCACTGGACATGTGTACGTGTTGAGGGGACCTGTAGACCCTCACTGTTCCTACCGCGGCCAGGTGGGCTCTGCCCACACTGCCTACCTATCCCCGCTCAGGGCTCCATCCCGTGAGATGCCCCATGCCAGGCCCCAGTGACAAACCCAAGCTTTCCCCTATGCTTCTGACCTGCCGTGAATTGGAGTTCCCACGACCCCCTCTTGGGTTCTATTCCTTTGCAAGTGCAACTCCTAGAATTTAGAGAAGTGCTCACTTACCTTTGCCAGTTTATTAGAAAGGATGCCATGGAGGACACAGACAAATGGCCAGATGGAGGGACACAAAGAGTGGGGCTCCTGTGAAGACACACCCTTCTCCCCACCTGCCAGGTGCTCGCCAACCCCAAGGCCCTGTGAACCCCACCTCTGGGGTGTCATGGAGGCTTCATCATGCTGGCTTGCCTGCTTAAGTCACTGGCCTTTGGCGGGTGATGCAGCTTCCAGCCTACTTGGGCCTACTTGCCTGGCCACCAGCCCTGTCCTCAGTGGCTCCCCAAAGTCACTTCCTTTACAGAAACCCAGGTGTGGTTGACAGGGGCTTGTTAGGAAAGTCAAGACACTCTCATCGCTCTCATCACTTAGGGAATTCTGAGGATTCTGGGTGCTCTGTGCCAGGAACGGGGACAAAGAACAAATATATGTTTCTATTATAAATCCCAGTGTCACACCCACCTGCAGCCCCTCCGCTTGACGGCCACTGCTGCACGGAGCTCTGGAGGGGGGTGGGGGCACGGTCACCCAGGGTGGGTCTGACAGGGAGCGGCCTGCCATCTGCCAGGCGGGGGGTGGGGTGGCCTAGGGAAGGCGCCCACAGAGTAGACAGGGATGGTGGGCACTTGTGGGACACAAGCTTAGTTCCCACTCCCAGCCACCTGCGAGGGACAGGCAGGTGTACTTCCCCTCCCAGCCTTGGGCAGAGTGGCTATTGGGGTCACACGGATGGGCAGTGCCAGAGCTGGCTCTCTAGGTTCCCTGGCCCTACATGGGTCTCCTGCCCCCTGACAGCTTTTCCATGTGCCTACCCCTCTTTCCCACTCAGAGAGGATTGCAGATGGACTGAGCTGTTGGAATCCCTCACCCCCTTATTGGCCAAATGCATTCATCACTGTCGTCTTCCTCCTTCCATCTCCCGGACCTTTCCTGACCCTTGCTGGTGGACTTGCGATCCCCGAGGACAGTCTGCGAGGGTTCTCCATAGCTTAGCGGGGGATTCGGTTTGCTTTATGTTATGCTTCCTTGCTGAGACAACTTTATCGCCCCTGTGCATCGTCAGGTGTACAAATACACACTGTGTACAAACAACGGACAGTTATTTCTCACAGTTCTGGAGCTGAAGTCCAAGATCACGGCGCTTGCAGATTCGGTCCCTGGTGAGAACACGCCCCTGGTTTGCAGACTCCGTCCTCCTGCCCTCCTCTCTCCCTTCCTTTTCTTGGGGCGGGGGCACTGATCCCGTGATGGGGGCTCCACCCTTGGGACCTCATCCAGCTCTTGGAGGCCCCAAACCCCGTCCTCAAAATACCACACATTGGGAACCAGGGCCTGAACACGTAAACCTGGGGGAGGAACAGACTTTCGGGCCACATCACCCTGGTCCTGGGGAGCCTGGGGCACCGTCGCTCTGCCTTTGCTCGGGAGGCTCCTCGCCCTCACAGGTGGCTCTTCTCCTCTAGTCTGGGGACTTCTTTCCCTTTGGGACCTTCCAGGACCTTGTGAATGAGCATCTGCTGGGACATTTGTTAGAGGGTATTTGCTTATGTGTTTAAGTCTCTCTTTCCTCCAGCTGCAAACTGCTTGAGGGCAGAACCCGCCTTGTTGTTAGCGCGCTGGTCGGCTCACACACAGACCAGCTCATGGTAGCCTCGCAGGAAAAATTGGCCGAAGGAAGGAGGGAGTGGGCAAGTGCAGCCCGTGTAGACGGTGGTTAGTGTAGCACAGAGGAAGCAAGCACGCTTTACGATAACAGGGGCCCCTTTGGAGCATGACATCACTCAGCGTGAAGAAATGAAGCTGAACACTTTTGAAGAGACAATATGGTTCAAACTCAGGTGCCACTGACATCACATCGTGCAGCTTTGCTGAACCCTGGATTCTCATTTTGAGATAAAACACAGCTTTTCAGTTAACAGCCTACGCATGCTGTGTAGTAAGGAATCTGACCTTGTCCCAAAAGAAGCCTGGCCTCTGTCTCAGCTCCTGGAAGGCCATCATTTGCCGGGGCGTTTCGGGATGGGCGCTTACCAATTGTCCAGAGACTGAGCTTACCTGGTCCGCGTCATGGAGCCCCAGGGAAATTTCTGAGCCCTGGGGCTCGGGCCAGCTTCCTGTGTGGCGCTGCTGCTCCCTGCTGCTGGGGGCGCCCCGCTTCGCCCCAGGGCCGGGCACACGGGACCTCCATGCTTGGACGTCCCTGGGATTCGTCCTAGTGGATGTCTGCTCACTTCTTCTCATCAGAAGTCCAAAAGAGAGTCAAAGCTGAGGAGCAGACAAGCTCACCGGAGGCATCATTGTACTGTGTGCAGATAGGCGGTCTCGCTCAAGGTCAGCTTTCTTAGCTTCGACCTGGAAAGTCGTCAGACGTGTGCCGTCTTACCGCGTAGGTCCTCAGACGGTCACTGTGGCTTTCATGCGATTTTCTGTAGAGACACTGGGAGGGCATAAACTGGAGTGCACGCGTGCGTGTGCGTGTGCGTGAGAGACAGCCTTGGGGGAGTGGGACGCCCCTCCCAGCTTCAAAAACCCGTCTTTTGAAACCAACCTTTTTCAAATCGTATCTCCAGAATCTCTCAAGGAGGGGATTGGTTCAGGTCAGTTGAGGTCTTTTCACTTTTATATTAAACACACGCGCACACACGCACACTAATACAAATAGCTACAAGTCTGCAGACACTCCAGACATCACTCTGAGTGTTTAAGCTATAGTCCGAAAGATGAATGAAGCGACCGACCTGTGCAGAGCTCAGTGTCTGAAGGACGTTTCGAGTTTTAATACACAAAGCCAATGATTAAACTGTGTCGAATGCCAGCTCCTGCTGGTGTGGCAGAGCTCGCTCCTAGACGACCAGTAGGGCAGTTCTCTGACCCGAGGACTTACACTGATGGCGTGCACGCGTGTGCTTGTTGTATCTGGAGAGGGTGCCAGGAGAGATCTCGGTGATATTCCTACTGACGTGGAGACCGAGGCTCGAAAGGGATTAATAACTCACTTGACAGCAAATACGATTCAACACGACCCTTCCGTCTGGAAAGCCTCTTCCTCTCTGTTCCATGACATCGTTTCAACATGCTCATGGGCACACAAACGCTTTGATGCATAATAACAGCTGTTATTCACTTAGAACCTTCTACGTGTTGGACCCTATGCTAAGTGTACAAACTTTATTTTATCTTCACGGAAACCATGAGATGTAGGTATCTGTATTACTCCAATTTGATAGGTAAAGAAATTGAACGAAAAACGGTCAACCTGCCGGAGTGGACGTTAGAAATCAGTTAAGAGGTGGACAACTTGAACCAATTCAATCAGCTCGAGTCCAGAGCCTCTGGCTTCTGTGCAGACCGTGTTATCTCCCCGGGTCCACGAGAAGACAGTCTGGGGTCTGCGACAGCGGCAGGGACGCGGCGAGGTGCTGGCATCTGGCCTCTGCCTTCCCAGGGCTTCAGAGTTCTGGGAGCTCAGCTGCATCTGACCGGAGCTGGTGCCGGAGCCGAATCCCTCCCGCAGTTAAGCTGAGGTCAGGGCCAGTGCCCTCCGACTGTGGTTATCTGAGGGGACGGCCACCTTCCAGAACCTTCACCCGTGACCCTCCCTGATATGGGGCCCCGCGCCGGACCTCAGACCTGCACTGGAGACATGCTTTATTGCTTTATTTGTTTCTAATCTAGACGGAGGCCCTGCCTGGCCTTCGCGGGTGGTTTTGTCTGGTTGGGCGTTTTTGTTTTCACTGTAGCTACTTATTTTTACTGCTTTATCTTTGCCTTTTATTGAGTAATTTTTTTCTAGCTTATTTTACCTTGTTTGCTTGTTCCTCTCTTATCTATAACTTTTCCATGGGAAATAAGAAGTGACAGCTCAAGATTTGAAGGCTGACCCCGGCGACACAGCGAAGGCTCGAGGCCACCTCAATTGTTCTGAGTTCAGCAGAAGCCCGACACAAAGCAGGTCCCCGGCGGCACCCCGGGGAAGCGGCCCGCTAAAACGCTTCTAGAAATTTCACAGCAAGGGTGCCCTGTGAGCATTCACGCCTGCCTGCCACCTGACACGATGGTCCCCTGATTCGGGGCAGAGTCCCACCCGGGGTGGACCCCCATGTTCCTGCAGTGGCCAAGCCCGTGCACTCCCCACTCCCAGCCTCGCCCGGCACACCCCTGCCTCTCCCCATCTGCCCGTGACAGTGTTCACCTTCCGCTCCGCCTGTCCGCCTTGGGCACCTCCTCACGTCACACTTGCTCTGTGCCACCTACCCTGGGGTTCCCACCGCACCAGGAGAGTGTGGGCGTCTGTTTGGGACTCTGGGGCCAGTGGTGGTCAAGGCCTCCATGTGTATGCTTGTGCACTTTCCAGATCTACACTCACAATCCGACTCTCCCTGCACTAACACTGACCGTAGGTCCATAAGAGAAACACAAAGGGTAGTCACGGGCGTGAAGAGGAAGCAGCAGCACATGCGGCCACCGTGGACGTCCGTGTCATAATCGTGATGGACCAACTGGATTTCAGAACTTCTTGTGACCCAAAGCGGAGAATAAAACATGAGCTTCCCGGAATAGATCGTCAGGAGTCCCACGTGTTTCTAAACCGCCTCGGCTGTGGGCCGAGCCCGAGCGGGCACTATTGGTAGATGGCCGCACGCAGTGCGCTCAGCGCCGGTGACGTGGACACAGCCCGCGCCCACTGACATGGACGGTGGGGACTCGGGGGCCATCACCGGGTCTGGCTGAAATGCCTGGACATATACAGGCCCTTCTGAAATTCTCATAACTTCGCTGAAGCCTTGTAATTCTATCTCCTTCTGCGTTGACCTCAGCCCCTGGCCAGATGTAGCTATTTTATTCCACTTTCCAACTTGTTCACTAAGTTCTTGCTTGAATTTGGAGCATGACCTCAGGGTAAGTCTGCACCATGAAGAATGGCATCTTGATGATGGAAAACAATCTTAAAAATGAGTCCTTACACTTCTAATAGTGTAATTGGCGTAGATTCAAAGTAATAACAAAACAAACTAGGGTGCTCAAACCACGGAAATTTATTACCTCACAGTTTTAAGACTAGAAGTGCAAAATCAAGGTGTTAGCGGGCTGTGTCCCCTGAAGTCTCCGGCGGGAACGTCTCCCTTGCCTTGGCTTGTACACACATCACGGCACTCTGTCCCCCTCGGCAGGGCATTCTCTCCCGTGTCCGGATTTCTCTCTTCTTGAAAGGACACCAGTCATTGGATTGGGGCTCAATCAATTCCAGTGTGACCTCATCTTAACCAGGTCACATATGAAAAGACTATTTCCAAAGAAGGTCACATTGCAAGGGTCTGGGTGGGCAGGGTTTTTGGGGGGTGTCGTTTTCAACCCAGTACAGTTGGCTAACATAGGAATGCCTGGCGTAAAAGCACGCTACAGATGTGAGGTGCACGAACAGATGACGTCCTTCCGTCTTAGCCGAAGACAGCAGCCATGTTTAGCAAAGCAGTTTCGATGCCGAGATCTGAGCTGTGTACTCCGAAGGGTAAGGCACACAGCAGTGTCCTGAGACCTGGAGACGAAGGGCCTGGATGTTCCCCAGCCCCCCCACTTCCCAGCTCTGGGGTCTTAGGCAAGTCACTTCACCTCCCTGAGACCACGTTTCTCCAAGTAAAACTGTTCAACAAATACCTGTTTCAAACTTACCGTACACTGGGTATGGGCTGTGCCCTTAAAGAGATGGATCATTCATGAGAGGCAGCTAATTTCGTGGGACAAGGGGGCATGCGGGAGCCACAAAGGAAAACAGATGTGTGCAGAACAATTTCTCCTGCTCTGGCCGAGGGGTGGTCACCATGGGAGGAGCAGCAGGAGGGGTGACAGGTGCACTGAGCCTCTCGAGGACTCGGGTGAAGGCGCCCTGCTGTGGAGTGAGCATGAGCAGAGGGCGGAAGCCAACACCGCAGGGCCTGTTCTATGTTCGGACAGCCGCTGGAGAGGGTGGGGGTGTGCGGGGCAGGGGAAATAGCTGGGCTGGGGAGGGTGTGACTCTTCGGGGCACAGGAGTGGCCCCAGGAGCAGAGGCCTGCGTCTGGAATGCTAACCCAGGCTACCCTGAGAGGTGCGTTGGGTGGAGAGAGACTGACCCAGGAATCAAAGTTAGTTGCTTCTGGTGGCGGTACTGGGAGAGGGCGGACCTGGCAAGAAGCAGACACAGTGTGTGTCGAGGGGGAGTTGCGCCCAGCCCGCGGGTGCGCCAGGCAGGGAGAAGGATGTACTAATGTGTTTGAGGACCGTGGGCGGGAGGCTAGGGGCAGGAGGCCACGGGAGTCCAGCCAGGTCCATGCTGACCAGCCCCCTTCCTTGGAGCGGGGACCACCTGCTGCAAGACAGGACAGACAGGGTGGGGAATGGGAGGGAGCTGACCTGTCCCGAGGACGGAAAGCAGAGGGCGCTGGACGCCGCCCGGGTCAGGCTGGCGTCAGGGGCGTCACCAGCCATCCTCTCCTCCCGCCCAGGTGTCAGAAAGGGTCGTTTATGTGCATCTTAGAACAGCATGTTGGAATTAGCAAACAGAGCCTGGCACGGAAGGCACGATAGCTTTCTGCTGTTCCAGCGAACACGACGACGCGGGAAGCTTTCCTTTGTGTTTCTCATTTAAACAGAGCCTGATTAGAGGCGAGGCCCGGGGCAGGCGGTGACCTCCGTGGAAGGAGGGTGGAGGCCCGGATGCCACCCGGAGTGCTGCGGCGGCCACGGCCACGGCCACGCGGGCAGGCTCCTCCAGCACCTCTCCGGCGTTCCCGGCCGCTGGCAGCCGCGTAGCGCCCACACTGTTCGTTTCTCGTTCATGTCCCCCCGCCGCGGCCTTGGCAACAGAGAGGGTGTGTGCAGACACCACCTCACCCCCACGGCAAACAGCAAAAACCCCCCCCTTCTCTCCTTTCCCATGACTAAGCGATTAAGCTCTCCCCAATCAGAGAGACAGATGAAGCGAGTTTATTAATAAAAGTCCCGTCAGGAAGATTGGAAATGAATGATTAGTGAAACCCACTCCATTTTACTCATAGACAGACCCCCCTCATGGAGAGGCATCTGTGAAGGGCAGGAATTCCCGAGAAGGTTGGGGATAGAAGCATCTGGAAGCTGTTTGCGATATGGATTAGGAGTCAAGCTGCACACAGACACCGCCTCCAGCCACGCAGGCTCGCTCTGCGCAGGGAAAATATGCTGCTTGTTTACAGTGCTACTTCTCCCCTTTGCTTGTTATCTATTTTATTTCTTCCTTGGTTCCCGCCCCCCCGCCATTCATGTGCAATTACGTCTGCACAGACCTGCCAGCTGTAGGGCTTGTTAACCATGCCCACCTCGCAAGCTGTCGGCAGAACTGCCAGGAAGGAGGCTGGGCCCGGCACACGTGTTTACATCTTCTTCCGATTTGGTGTCTTTAGCAAAAAAAAAAAAAAAAAAAAAATTGGTTTTCTTTTTTTTTTTTATTGCAGGCTGGCCAGTGTAGGCAGAGGAGAAGCTTGGACCTCAAAGCACATCTGCGTGCACACACTCGCCCTTGCACACACACGAGCTAAGCAGCGGCACACGCGCGTGAGCGTCATGGCCTGCCCGCACACGCCCACACACCCAAGGACGAAGGCCGGGTTTGTCTGCGCGACTCGTGCAGCTCCTCGAAACTCCGGAAGAATTGGATTTTTAGGTCTCCAATTTCTACATCTGGAAAACATTCCCCAGGGGCCTTTTTATGAATGTTGCCAATTCAATATTTGTAAAGTGTGATTGTTCTTAGCCAATACGGGTCTCTTTGATAACAACAAAATGTCTCCATTTTTTCAGAAATTATTCAGAAACCGTCGTGATACACGATAATCGCCTACCCTAAGTTAGTGATAGGAGTTCTTGCCTTCGCTCTGTGAGGAAGAATAATCACAAGCCTGATTTTACCTTTGAAATCAAACAACAGCAGTAAGCAAGGAGACCTGACGGGAGGTCTGTGCTGTGGGGCGGCCACAGGGGCCCACAGTGGGCGCAGGCCGCCTTCGTGCTGGGGAAGAGCCAAGGAAGGGGCCCTCCGGTCCGTGTGGTTCTGCCTTTTGCTCTGTGGGTGACCTTGGGCAAGGACACTCCACAAGCTCCCTGTGGACACCTGGAACAGTGCTCCGCATGTCCCTAGTACTCACTGTAGCACAGGCCAAACTGTCCTGCCGTCGGCTTCCCTCTTGCCCAACAGCACGTTAGTGTTATTTCTCTCTTCTTTGCCCTTTCTTGGTTCCTGAGGAGAGAAATCCTGTCTGTGAGTTTTCCTGTCTAGAGATGGGACCTGCAAGTTTCCTGAAAAGTAGCCTCGGACAATATGTAAATGAGTGAGTGTGGCTGTGTGCCAATAAAACTTTATTTGCAAAGCAGGTGGTAGGCCAGATTTGGCCCACAGTCCCAACAGCTGGACTAGAGAGAAGATTTTTCTGGGCACTGAGCAACTTCTATGGAAATCATGAAGACCACTTGTTTTAGATATTAAAAGTATGCCTGCTGCAAATTAGGAAACCCATAGCGGTACAGTCAGAGCATTTGATGTCCTAGCCAAGTGGCTTCCCAGCAGTATTTCCTGTGCCCCTGGAGCAAAGCAGAGATCATCTCTTCCCCTGTAAATTATGTTCTCACCCTTAATAATCAGTACAGTTCATTTATTTCCTATCTCCTATAATCTTTCCGGGAATAAGATAGGCCATCCAAACTTTTAGATGCATAGAAATAAAACAACATAATAAATAATACCTGTAATCCTATGTGGCTACATAATTTAACTGAATCAAAGAACATAAATGTGACTGAAAGTAAGGACTCATGGGTTTTTATTACCTTTTTTTTTTTTTTTTACTGTAGGAGTGAATGTTAAAAGACATGAAATGGATAGTTGCATTCAGCAAATAACTAACCTGATTGGAAGATGGGTGGAGCTCAGCCATGGCACAAATCATTAATGTAAAATCCAAACAGCTCCCTAAAACTTGTATTTCCAGAAGTTTTGTTTAGGCAAGTAGACTTGTAAAAGAAACCAATTTACATCTTTAATATCAGAACACAGAAGTCAAGATAATTTAAAAAGTGGTGAATCCATTGCCTTTTAAATAAATAAATAAATAAATAAATAAATAAATAAACTATAATATGGGAAAAATTTAAAAAAATTTTAAATAAAAAATACTTAAATTTTGAAGATATTTTCACAGATACATTTTGTTTCACCTAATTTAACTCAATGTAGGTGCACGGATTTTTAAAAAAATTAATAGATTTTTAAGCTTTCAGGTGTTTCACGTCAAATACTTACCTCCAGCAGCTCTAGCATGTCTGAAGCTTATGTGGCTCACGGGGCGCCACGTGTCCGATGATGGGATGCATAGGTCTACTGGCTAGCAATTAACCAACAGACTAATATTTTGGCATGCATGCATGCATTCATTCATTCATTCACTCAATGATCGTTCATGGAGGACCTGCCGTGTGTCAAGCACCACGCTCTTCAGGGCGATACAACACTAAGTCTCAGTTGCTTACAATCTGCAGAGGGAGGCCGGCAGGCCCGCAGTTGGTGGCGCTACTTGGAAAATCGTCACTGCGGGGGAACGTACGGTCCTCTGTCCGCAGCAGTGACGGAAGGGGCACCAACAAAGAGCCGGCTGCCAACGACAGAGCCAGGGACAGCTGGGTGCTGCACGTTGCTGTTTGCCCACCCCGGATCCAGAGAGAAAGCCACATCGAGGTCCCGTCCTGCCCGGGGAAGCCTCACAGCCACCAGCCCCATAAACGAGGAAACACTTCTGCTCTGCGGCAGATCTGGGCCAATATACAGCCTCGCAGTTAATTATGTTCCGGGCACACGCTCATGTTTTACAAAGTCCAGCCACGCCTCGCAGTCTTTGCAGTAAATCACACAACCAAGACCGGCAGTTCTACAATCCCGACATTGGTGTCGTCAACACGTGATCCTCCATTCTTTGCCACCTCACCCAAACGCCCATTCCTGCATTTCTGCATTCGTTCATTTATTCGTTCCCTCAACAATCAGTTACTGTTGAGGGACAACCATGGTGCTTTTCCTGGATGATCCAAACTCAAAGGAACTCCTTGCTCTCAGTGCTCAGAGTCCAGGGGCAGAAGCAGCACACGGAACAAAAATGCCGTCGTTGCTGCGTGCGGTGATGGCTGTGTGCACGCAATATAGTTAGCCTAAAAGGTGCCTCGTCCAGAAAGGAAAGACTTTTCTGGAATAGAGACGCCGTGCGCCAGGCTGAAGTAAGGCAGCAGTCTGCCAGTGAGGATGGGCATGGGTAGCAGGAAGGTCCGTTGAAGGAAGTACGTGCAGACAGCATCGGTTCGGATTTCTGCTTCACTTAGCAGTTACTGTCGCCACGGTCTAGTTTGCGTAGAATCATGATTTCTGGAACACACTGAGCATTACTATTAAGATTTTATGTTGTCCTCCATCTACCTTCATCTATCTTTATCAGCTCTTCTTAAGAGATTGTGAGTGTCCTGTTTCCAGGGCGTTGGTCTATATAGTCTTACAGTATCACTCAGAGCAATAAAAAGTAGGCAGTTTAAAGTAACAGAACAACAAAGGAGCGGTAGGCTTTATTGGCTTATGTAAATGAGAAGTCCAGGGGAATGCGGCTGCCTCCTCCATGTCCTCTCCCCAAGGTGACTGCCCCGCCTCCACCAGCTGCCTGCCTTTGGAGTGGCAAGATGGCGGCCGCAGGCTTCAGGCACGTCCAGCCGCAGAGACCAGTTCCTTTACTATGTCTTGCAAACATTTGACAGTAACTCAGGCTTAGGTTTTATGAATAGGGTTAAACTAATGACAGCGGCAAGTAGGATAGCTTACAATAGGTGACGGCTTCGCAGCTGGTTGTGGAGCAGACCTCCCAGGATCACAGGGCTCCCCAGCAGAAATCTGGGAAGGGGCAGAGTGGGAGCGCGACCCCCGATGCTCTCTGTGCCAGCTGGATGTGCCAGCCTTGGTCTGCAGCTCCTAAAAAAGGCTAAAGCTTGAAATGAAGGAGTCCTATCATCTGGTCACTTAAGGAGGCTGCGTAGAGCTCTCTTGTGCTATAACGAACGTGTGATCGAGGAAGACCCTTCGCACTGCCTATTTCGCTCTATGCCAGAAAATACCTCTTTCGTATTCACCTTGCTCTAAGTTTTTGCTCAAAATCCTTTCCGGTGCCTTACTGATAATGTGGCCCTACATCGACTAGAAACTATTCGGCACGCTAATGAGAAGCACACGAGCCAAATCTACTCCGAAATTGCTGCAATTTCTTTTACATTCTTTACCTTTGCCATTTCTAAGAGAAGATGGTTAGGAAACTGCAAAGTGATTGTCACATATATGAAATTTAATGGCACCCCAAAAGGCCTTTGAAAATCAGTGTATAACAACAACAACAACAACAAAAGCCTTCTGCCCTCTTATATTTGACAGCACTTCTAATGGCTCTAAGCAGGATGGGATTGATCGTGCTGTGTTTTAGAATTTATGTTGTACTTTACATTTTCTAAATGGCTTACAACTTTGAGTAGCTCATTAGAGAACCCCATGCAATAAGTCAGTGTGAGGAAACTGAGGCCCAGAGCATTGGTGTGAGCTGCCTGACATTCCAGGGTCACTAACCTACTAACACACTGTAGCCGTTCACCACACTTAAGTTTCTACCTTAACATTGGTCTCAAGGCGTAGAGTAGAGGTATGTGTGCACACACACACACACACACACATGGACACACACATAACACACACGTGCACAAATTGACACGCGTAACATGCACACATATACAAATGCACACACATGCACACATGGACACACAGGCACACACGGACACACACACAGAGTTTTCTTGTTAAGCCAGCACACAGCATTCTAAGTGGTGCATCATAGGGAAACCAATAGGAAATGATTCAACTGGTTCAAATAGTAAATGACTTATGATCCCATGTAGCAAGATGTCTGGAGATGAGTGATGCTAGCATTGATTTAGTCAGGACTCAAAAACATCCGTGCCCACGTCTCCCCGTCTTTGGCTCATGCTCCTTAGTGAATTGGGCTTGGACCTTCTCATGGTCAAGGAGCCTCAAGAATGTCAGGCTTCATATCTTTACAAAATCATGCAGAGATAAAAGAAATGTACTCTCCTGTACTTTGTTCATCAAAATAGAAAATATTTCTCAGAGCACACTCTCAACAAATGTCTTTTAAGACTAATTAACCAGAGTTGAGTCACAAATTCACACTTAGGTCTACTGAATGTCCTGAAAGATAAGTGGCCATTGTGACTGATAGAACACACTCGACTGACTCTTGGGCTGGGCTGGGCTGGGCTGGGGCTGGGCTGGGGCTGGGGTTAGGTCTCGGCTAGTTCTGGGTTGGGTCGGGACTGGCTGGGCTGGGCTGGGGCTGGGCTGGGCTGGGGCTGGGCTGGGCTCGGCCTGGGCTGGGCCTGGGCTGGGCTGGGTCTGGTCTGGGTCTGGACTGGGTCTGGTCTGGGTCTGGGTCTGGGCTGGGTCTGGGCTGAGCTGGGACTGGGTGTGGGTCTGGTCTGGGCCTGGGCTGGGCCAGGCTGGGACTGGTCTTGGTTTGGGCTGGGTCTGGGTCTGAGCTGAGCTGGGACTGGGTCTGTGTCTGGGGTGGGTCTGGTCTGGGCTTGGGCTGGGTCTGGGTCTGGGCTGGGTCTGGTCTGGTTCTGGGTCTAGGCTGGGCCTGGGTCTCGGTCTGGGTCTGTGTCTGGGCTGGGTCTGGTCTGGGCCTGGGCTGGGCCAGGCTGTGACTGGGGCTGGGTCTGAGTCTGGCCTGAGTCTGGGCTGGGTCTGGTCTGGGCCTAGGCTGGGCTGGGCTGGGACTGGGACTGGGGCTGGGTCTGGGTCTGGGCTGGGTCTGGCTTGGGCTGGGTCTGGCCTGGGTCTGGATCTGGGCTGGGTCTGGTCTGGGTCTGGGCCTGGGTTAGGCCGGGCTGGGTCTGGACTGGGCCTGGGCTCGGCCTGGTCTGTGTCTGGTCAGGGTCTGGGCTCAGCCTGGGCTGGGTCTGGGCTGGGTCTGGGCTGGGTCTGGGCTGGGTCTTGGCTGGGTCTGGGTCTTGGTCTGGGTCTGGGTCTGGGTCTTGGTCTGGGTCTGGGTCTGGGCTGGGTCTGGTCTGGGCCTGGACTGAGCCAGGCTGGGACTGGGCCTGGGTCTGAGTCTGGCCTGTGTCTGGGCTGGGTCTGGTCTGGGCTGGGTCTGGGCTGGGCTGGGACTCGGACTGGGTCTGGGTCTGATCTGGGCTGGGTCTGGACTGGGTCTGAGTCTGGGCCTGGGTTGGGCCAGGTTGGGTCCAGGCTGGGCCTGGGCTCGGCCTGGGCTGGCTCTGGGCTGGGCTGGGTCTGGTCAGGGTCTGGTCTGGGTTTGGTCTGGGTATGGGCTGGGTCTGGGTCTGAGCTGAGCTGAGCTGGGACTGGGTCTGGGACTGGGCTGGGTCTGGTCTGGGCCTGGGCTGGGCCAGGCTGGGACGAGTCTGGCCTGGGTCTGGGCTGGGTCTGGTCTGGGCCTAGGCTGGGCTAAACTGGGACTCGGACTGGGTCTGGGTCTGGTCTGGGCTGGATCTGGACTGGGTCTGAGTCTGGGCTGGGTCTGGTCTGGGTCTGGATCTGGGCTGGGTCTGGTCTGGGTCTGGGTCTGGGCCTGGGTTGGGCCGGGCAGTGTCTGGGCTGGGCCTGGGCTGGGCCCGGGCTTGGCCTGGGCTGAGTCTGGTCTGAGTCTGGGCTGGGCTGGGTCTGGTCTGGGTCTGGTCTGGGTCTGGGCTGGGTCTGGTCTGGGTCTGGTCTGGGTCTGGTCTGGGCCTTGGCTGGGCCAGGCTGGGACTGGTCTGGTTTTGGGCTGGGTCTGGTATGGTCTGGGTCTGGTCAGGGTCTGGGCTGGGTCTGGGCTGGGTCTAGGTCTGAGCTGAGCTGGGACTGGGACTGGGTCTGGGTCTGGGCTGGGTCTGGGCTGGGCTGGGCTGGGTCTGGGCTGGGACTGGGACTGGGCCTGGGTCTGGGCTGGGTCTGGTCTGGGACTGGGTCTGGACTGGGTTCAGTCTGGGTCTGGGCTGGGTCTGGGCTGGGTCTGGACTGGGTCTGAGTCTGGTCTGGGTCAGGTCTGGGTCTGGGCTGGGTCTGGGCTGGGTCTGGCCTGGGTCTGGTCTGGACCTGGGCTGGGTTGGGCCGGGCTGGGACTGGTCTGGGCTGGGTCTGTCCTGGGCTGGGCTGGAACTGGGTCTGGGTCTCTGTCTGGGCTGGGACTGGATCTGGTCTGGCCTGGGTCTCATCTGGGTCTTATCTGGGCCTGGGCTGGGCCGGGCTGGGTCTCTGACAGGGACTGGGTCTGGGTTGGGTCTGAGTCTGGTCTGGGTCAGGTCTGGGTCTGGGCTGGGTCTGGGCTGGGTCTGGGTCTGAGCTGAGCTGGTACTGGGTCTGGGTCTGGACTGGGTCTGGTCTGGGCCTGGGCTGGGCCAGGCTGGGACTGGGACAGGGACTGGGTCTGGGCTGGGTCTGGGCTGAGCTGGGACTGGGTCTGGGTCTCAGCTGGGTCTGGTGTGTGCCTGGGCTGGGTTTGGGTCTGGGTCTGGGCTGGGTCTGGTCTGATTCTGGGTCTGGGCTGGGTCTGGGCTGGGTCTGGGCTGGGCTGGGACTAGGACTGGGGCTGGGACTGGGGCTGGGACTGGGGCTGGGATGGGTCTGGGTCTGGGCTGGGTCTGGGCTGAGCTGGGACTGGGTCTGGGTTTGGGCTGGGTCTGGGCTGGGTCTGGTCTAGGTCAGGTTCTGGGTCTGGGCTGGGTCTGGGCTGAGCTGGGACTGGGTCTGGGTTTGGGCTGGGTCTGGGCCGGGTCTGGTCTAGGTCAGGTTCTGGGTCTGTGCTGGGGCTGGGATGGGTCTGGGTCTGGGCTGGGTCTGGTCTGGGCTGGGCTGGAACTGGGCCTGGGTCTCTGTCTGGCCTGGGCCCGGATCTGGTCTGGCCTAGGTCTCGGCTGGGTCTGGTCTGGGCCTGGGCTGGGCGGGGCTGGGACTGGGGCTGGGGCTGGGGCTGCCTTGTCTGAGAATCCTGGGCAAAGTCAGAAAAAAATGTTAGAACCAAACCAGACTGGAGTCCATTGTCTCTTCCATTTTAGTGTTAGCTAATACTTTCTTAGTTTTATTCTTCATGAGATTTCTCCCAACATGAGATTGCAGTCACAATTTCATACCATGACCAGTGTGCATGATGCTAGTTATAAGGGCTAGAGAAATTTAGGACAGTTCCAAGTCGTTTTACAAATAATATGTATCACACAGAGCTGTCATACTATAGCAAACCTTACTCCAGACTTTGGATTTGTTTACACTCTTTTATATTATTGGTGAATGCTGTAAGTGTGTAAGGTGTAAATTATAGTTCTGGAAGTTGTAGATTTGAGATGGATCTCATTGCGTTAAAATCAAGGCATCACCAGGGCTGTATTCCTTCTGGGAGCTCCAGGGAAGAATGCATTTTCTTGCCTCTCACATCTCCTAAAATTGCCTGCATTTCCTATCTCATGGCCCCCTCCCAACTTCAAAGAAAGAAATTGCCATTTGAAGGTTTCTAACATGAGGTCACTCTAACCCTGACCCTCTGCTTTCCCCTTCCACATTTAAAAACCTATGATTACATGGGACCAGAGGAAAATCCAGAATAATCCCCCTATCTTAGGTCAGCTGATAAGAAAACTTAATCCCATCTGCAACTTTAAGTGTGCTTTGCCATGTATCATACTACGTCCGTAGGTTTGGGGGATAGTAATAGGGATATCTTTGGGAGGCCATTATTCTGCCAACCACATTTACTATAAAACCTTAAACAACCACTAAAATAACAGAACAAAGAGTTATAACTAATAAATCAAGAAAAATAAAGTAAAATTATAAAATATACTATATTTCTTTAACACAGGGGAAACCAGATAAAGAAGTAAAAGAACAAAGACCAACAGGGCACCTAGAGAAAACCCTGACAAGGGTTTTCAATCCCATGAAACGGGATTGATCAAAGTAACAGAATGAAAAGCCAGAGACTCTGAGATTGGATAACAAGCCCTCCCCTCTCTGCACACACATTAAATTTAAAGTCACAAACAGACTGAAAATAGAAGGATGGAAAATTATATACCATGTTAACACTAATTAGAAGAAAGTTGGTGACAGTATATAAATATGCATTAGAATTCAGAGAAAAAGGTGTTAGGAGAGAAGAAGTTCATTTCCTGATGATAAAAGTCTAGTTGAACAGGAGGACTCAACCATTCTAAACATTTATACACCTGGTAACACAGCTTCGAAACACATGAAGCAAAATCTTGTGGTGCTGTCAGGAGAAATGGACACATCACAATTAATGCTAAAGATTTCCTTACCCTGTCTCAGTAGTTTCTAGAAGAATTAGACAGAAAATCAAGAGGGATATAGAAAAATTGAACGACGCTATTGGTCAACTTGACCTCATTGTTATTAAGAGAACATCCCACTGCCGACAAAGAACACACATTCTGCTCAAGTGCACATGGAGAATTGGGTGGGACAGACGATGCCAGGCCATACAAAGTCTGAATGCATTTAAAAGGATTCAAGTCATACAGGCTGGTGCTCCGCAACAATGGGGTCGAATTAGAAATCAATAACAGAAAGAAGTCTGGAGAATTCCCAACTACCTGAAAATGAATGGCACGCTTCTTAAAAAGCCCATGGGTCAAAGAAGAAATCACAACGAACACTGGAAATGTTAGGTGCGGCTATACCAGCATTTAGGGTGAAATGGGCAGCACCATGTGCGTATCCGGGGGACGAAGACTGGTCTCAACTCGTCGGCCTCAGCTTCTGCCTCATCACAGTAGAGGAAGAAGAGCCAATCCAACTGCAAGTAAGCAAAAGACAAGAAATAATAACGATCAGAGCTGACATCAACAGAATAGAAAACAGAAATACAATGGAGAAAATCAGTGAAACCAAAAACTGGTTTTTTGAGACGATCGATAAAATTGATAAACCTCTAGACAGGACGATCAAGACAAAACAGCACAGACAATTTCCCAATATCAAGAATGAAAGGATCAATATCACCACTTTCTACAGATATTAAAAGAATTATAAAGAAACATGAATAACTTTATGCCAACAAATTTGAAAACCTAGATGACGACCAAGGTCGGCAATTTCACGAGAGATACACGTAAGAAGCTACCGAATTCTCACTTACGATGAAACAGGACAACTTCATAGCCCCGTGCTCACTACAGTAATTAAACTTTTTTTTTTTTTAAAGACTTTCCCACAAAAAAACTCCAGGCTCAGATGGCTTCACCAGTGAATTCTGAGAAAACACTTAGCTGGAATGAACGCTGCTTCTCCACAAGCTCTCCCATGAAATTGAAGAAGAGAGAATATTTCCCAACTAATTTTTTAAAGCCAGTTTTACTCTGATAGCAAAGCCAGGAAAAGATATTACAAGACATCTACAAGCCAGCATCTTTTGTGAACATACATGCAAACATTTGAAACAAAGTTTTAGCAAATTCAACCCAAAAATATAGGATAACATATCAAGGTATAGTGAGGTTGATCTCTGAATGCAAGGTTGAGTCAACATTTGAAAATCATTCAAACAACTGAAAGAAAAAAATTTGTACTATTATCCCTATAGAGAACAATCATTTGACAAAATCCAACATCCATACTTGGTAAATGCTCTCAGCAAACCAGATAGAAGTAAACTTCCCGACCTTGATCAAGGGCATTTACGAAAAAGTTCAGCTAATGTAATACTAAATAATGAAAGATCAAATGCTTTTCCACTAAAATTAGGAACATCAATTATATTCAACACTGTCCTAGGGGTTCTAGCCAGTGTCATAATTCAGGAAAAAGAAATGAATGGCATCTAGGTTAGGAAGGAGGCAGTAAAACGGTCTTTATTTGCAATCAAAATCATCTTCTCTCCATAAACTCTAGTGACAACACCGAATTCGGCAAGGCTGTGGAGAAACAGGAACTCTCATCTGCTCCTGGTGGGCGTGTAAAATGGTGCAGCTGCTGTGGAAGATACTCGGGCAGTTTCTTGTAAAACTAAATGTACTCTTAACATCTGATCCAGCGATTGTGTTCCTTGCTATCTTTCCAAACAATTTGAAAACTTATTTCCATACAAAAACTTGCACATGGATAATTAGAGCAGTGTTATTCATAATTTCCGAAATTTGGAAACAACCAAGATGTCCTTCGTGGGTTAATGGATAATTAAACCATAGTATAGCTGAACAACTGAATATTACTCAGCACTAAAAAGAAATGAGCTCTCAAGCCATGAAAAGGCATGGAAGAAACCTAAATGCAATCACTAAGTGCAGGAAGCCAGTCTGGAAAAGCTACGTACTATAGGATTTCAACTATAGAACATCCTGGAAAATGCAAAACTATGGAGAAAATAAAAGGATCTGTGGCTGTCGGGGTTGGAGGGAGGGAGAGATAAACAGGCACAGCACCAGAGATTTTCAGGGTGGTGAAGCTACTCCGTATGACACTATAATGGTTGATGCCTGTCATCACATATTCGTCCAAACCCCCAGAATGCACACCAAGAGTGAGCCCTACTGTAAACTGTGGACTCTGGGCGATAATGGTGTATCAGTGTAAGTTCTTCGACTGTAACAAACAGACCAGTCTGGTGGGAATGTCGATAATGGGTAAGGTTATGCATGTGTGGGGTCAGGGTGCAAGTGGGAAATCTCCGTCATCCTCTCAATTTTGCTGTAAAACGAAAACTACTCTAAAAAATAAACTATTTAAAACATCAATATTTTTCAAGATACCTACAGTGGGTTGGTGTCATTGACTCCTTCAGTCCAACTCTCTAATATTTGACCTTCGAATTTAGATACCTTTTTTTTGCAAGAATAAAAAGCTATTGACTGAAAGGTTATAGTGCGATTAAGGTTTAATTAGCGTTACCATCATTGCAACAGAAAACAACACTGTGTCTGTTATACAAACTTCTGTTTTGTTTTTCCTTTTCTTTGTGCAACTTGAGAAAGTACGCTCATTCTATTAACGCATAATCGTTTGCACCGATGAGTTCATTTAAGGACCATAGCATGTAGCGGAGATGTCATCGTTTTAAAGTGTAAACTGCGTGAAGTCTGAGGTCTGCAGCTCGGGACACCGGCTCATGTCTGGCTGCACAGCCTCCGAGGCCCACGAGGCCTCACCTGCAGATGCACCTGCGGCATGACGTCACATTAGTATAGTATTGCATAAGTAATGACTCGGTGACTGCGGTGTGAGAAAGATTGATCACTTACAAAGAAAGTCAATCAATAAATAAACTGTCCCTAACCAGCTCGAGAGCTGGCAGAATGACATTCCATTATCCCGTCAGGCATATTGCAGTCAAAAGCTGGCGTCTCCAAGGGCAGGGCACCCTGCCCGCCCCACCCCCTCCGCGCAGAGCCCCCCACGGTCTAACTGCTTCCTCTTCTCCCACAGCCGGAGGCTTCTGGTGCACCCACTTCCAGATACATATTTGTGTCAGTTCAATCCATAAGGCAGTGTGGCTGGGGTCCGCGGGGTGGGACGGCTGCCCGTGGTGACAGCGCGGTGACAGTACCATGTCACTGAGCGCCTGACAGCTGATCCGCCACAGACAGCGCTGTCAGAGAATCAGAGACTTCCACATGCACAAGTGAAATTAACTTCTGTTAGTCTGACATTTCCCACAATCAATACTCACAGGGTCCTTGTCTCCAGGATCAAAATTCATAAATCAAAAGCAGAAAGCATGAAATAAGGTATTTGATAAATCCATTAACTGGAGTGGCAGTGTACTTCCGTCACTGTCTGGAGGACACCCGTGCGAGCAGAGCCCTCCACGCTGGCTACGGGTGACGCAGGGTGTTGCTGCCGGTCCGTACCTTCTGAAGGACACCGTACTGACCAGGAGGGCGTTCTTGCTTCCGAATGGCAATTTATCTGTGCTCTTTCTCTGGGATCCAGACCGGATGGAGAGGAAGCTTGGTTTCAGGAAGTAGAAATATCCAACCGATCGAAGACTTTGTCTTCACAGGCAGAGAAACACTGGAGAGGCAGTATACACCGAGTATACGGACATACGTGTGCCTATAAACTCTGTGCGTGCACACTGTATACTCTGTGTGCGCACTGTGCGTACTGTGTGTGCACTGTATACTCTGTGTGTGCACACTGTATACTCTGTGTGTGCACTGTATACTCTGTGTGTGCAAACTGTATACTCTGTGTGCGCACTGTATACTCTGTGGGCGCACTGTATACTCTGTGTGTGCACACTGTATACTCTGTGTGCGCACTGTATACTCTGTGTGCGCACTGTATACTCTGTGTGTGCGCACTGTATACTCTGTGTGTGCACTGTATACTCTGTGTGTGCACACTGTATACTCTGTGTGTGCACTGTGCGTACTGTGTGCACTGTATACTCTGTGTGTGCACTGTATACTCTGTGTGTGCACTGTATACTCTGTGTGCACACTGTGCGTACTGTGTGTGCACTGTATACTCTGTGTGTGCACACTGTATACTCTGTGTGCACACTGTATACTCTGTGTGTGCACTGTGCGGACTGTGTGTACACTGTATACTGTGTGTGTGCACTGTATACTCTGTGTGCACTGTATACTCTGTGTGCACACTGTGCGTACTGTGTGTGCGCACTGTATACTCTGTGTGCACACTGTATACTCTGTGTGTGCACACTGTATACTCTGTGTGTGCACTGTGTGGACTGTGTGTACACTGTATACTCTGTGTGTGCACACTGTATACTCTGTGCGCACTGTGCGTACTGTGTGTGCGCACTGTATACTCTGTGTATGCACTGTATACTCTGTGTGTGCACTGTGCGTACTGTGTGTACACTGTATACTCTGTGTGTACACTGTATACTCTGTGTGTGCACTGTATACTCTGTGTGTGCACTGTGCGTACTGTGTGTACACTGTATACTCTGTGTGTACACTGTATACTCTGTGTGTGCACACTGTATACTCTGTGTGCACACTGTATACTCTGTGTGCGCACTGTATACTCTGTGTGTGCACTGTATACTCTGTGTGTGCACTGTATACTCTGTGTGTTTGCACTGTATACTCTGTGTGTACACTGTATACTCTGTGTGTGCACTGTATACTCTGTGTGTGTACACTGTATACTCTGTGCGTGCACTGTGCGTACTGTGTGCACTGTATACTCTGTGTGTGCACTGTATACTCTGTGTGTGCACTGTATACTCTGTGTGCGCACTGTGCGTACTGTGTGTGCACTGTATACTCTGTGTGTGCACACTGTATACTCTGTGTGTGCACTGTGCGGACTGTGTGTACACTGTATACTGTGTGTGTGCACTGTATACTCTGTGTGCACTGTATACTCTGTGTGCACACTGTGCGTACTGTGTGTGCGCACTGTATACTCTGTGTGCACACTGTATACTCTGTGTGTGCACACTGTATACTCTGTGTGTGCACTGTGTGGACTGTGTGTACACTGTATACTCTGTGTGTGCACACTGTATACTCTGTGTGCGCACTGTGCGTACTGTGTGTGCGCACTGTATACTCTGTGTATGCACTGTATACTCTGTGTGTGCACTGTGCGTACTGTGTGTACACTGTATACTCTGTGTGTGCACTGTATACTCTGTGTGTGCACTGTATACTCTGTGTGTGCACTGTGCGTACTGTGTGTACACTGTATACTCTGTGTGTACACTGTATACTCTGTGTGCACACTGTATACTCTGTGTGTACACTGTGTGTACTGTGTGTGCGCACTGTATACTCTGTGTGTGCACACTGTATACTCTGTGTGTGCACTGTGCGGACTGTGTGTACACTGTATACTCTGTGTGCGCACTGTATACTCTGTGTGCGCACTGTATACTCTGTGTGTGCACACTGTATACTCTGTGTGTGCACTGTGTGGACTGTGTGTACACTGTATACTCTGTGTGCACACTGTATACTCTGTGTGTGCACACTGTATACTCTGTGTGTGCACTGTGTGGACTGTGTGTACACTGTATACTCTGTGTGTGCACACTGTATACTCTGTGTGCGCACTGTGCGTACTGTGTGTGCGCACTGTATACTCTGTGTATGCACTGTATACTCTGTGTGTGCACTGTGCGTACTGTGTGTACACTGTATACTCTGTGTGTGCACTGTATACTCTGTGTGTGCACTGTATACTCTGTGTGTGCACTGTGCGTACTGTGTGTACACTGTATACTCTGTGTGTACACTGTATACTCTGCGTGCACACTGTATACTCTGTGTGCGCACTGTGTGTACTGTGTGTGCGCACTGTATACTCTGTGTGTGCACACTGTATACTCTGTGTGTGCACTGTGCGGACTGTGTGTACACTGTATACTCTGTGTGCGCACTGTATACTCTGTGTGCGCACTGTATACTCTGTGAGTGCACTGTGCGTACTGTGTGTACACTGTATACTCTGTGTGTACACTGTATACTCTGTGTGCGCACTGTATACTCTGTGTGTACACTGTATACTCTGTGTGCGCACTGTATACTCTGTGTGTGCACTGTGCGTACTGTGTGTACACTGTATACTCTGTGTGTGCACACTGTATACTCTGTGTGCGCACTGTATATACTCTGTGTGTGCATGCACTGCATATGTTACGTGTGTATACCACATGCGTCTGCACGTACGTAAGCCCTGCGTATGCACATGGGCATGGGAAGCCACAGCCAGCCCAGCCCTCTCACTGGCCTAATGTGCATCGTGGGCTCCAGGCCTTCTGTGAAAATGCCTGGTTGTTTATTATCTCCCGATAGGAAGCCAGGCCGATTGAGCTCCTGAGCGTCTAAGATGCAGCCATCCCTCCTTGACCGGTGTCACTTATCCTGCTGCTGTTGGAACTGGTTCACTAGCTCAGGCGGCACATTTTATGACAGTCGAGCAGCTACTCGTTCCTTCTCTGCCCAGAACAATGAAACCAAACACTTCCAAAAAGAAGCTGATATTGAATTATAATCCTTAACTCTGCCTTCATTGAGCTAGAGGTCCTGCTTGATTTACTTTAGAAATGCCTAAGTCTGAAAATAGAGCCGGGGTGGTGCTGGAAATAGCCTTCTTCAGAAAATTAAAAATCAGCAGAGCTTTTTTTAAGGTATGAGATGTTCTCGGTGCCGGGTGAGCCTGCACACAGGTGTTTGAGTCGCCCAGTCCTCGGGGAGCCCTCAGAGACCCTGCCTGTCACTGGGAGGAGCAGGTGTGCAGTGGGGACACAGGAGGCTGTGAATGGGGGAGACGGGATGGTGAGTGGGGACACAGGAGGCTGACTTGTGGGCCTTGAAAACCTAGCAGGATGAGACCCCGTACAGATCAATTAGGGCCAGTGTTGCCTTGTGATCAGGTGGTGGGACCAGTGCCCTTCACGCACGATTGTGTCAGCAGCAATACCTTTGTGCGTCAGGGGTTCAGAGTCCAAACGAGTGAAAGGAGGACAGGAAACCAATGGACTGCATGGCTGCTTCCTGAACGTAAGACGGCGCGGGGCTGCTCAGCACGAGAGGCGTGCCCTGCAGCGTGCACGCGATGGCTGTGCCTCCCTCTCCTCCATGGCAGGGTCGTGCACACACCCCTCACGGAGCCCAAGGGCTTCTCCCCGGGCACTCCGCTGTGGATCCTGTCCCGGGCAGCTCTGCCCCTGCATCACCACAGAAGCCACTTGTGCCCACCCACTGGCAGGTGTCAGCTCCACAGCTGCCTTCGAAGTTCCCTGTTGACTAACACCAGTATGTAAATATTGTCCCTATAACACATCAAAACTATTGAAACCAGGCTATTCGAAAAGCTTTTCTCTATTTATTCGTCAAAGTGAAAAACGCACTAGGCCCTTGATTTCCTCTCATTGTCTCGGGTTAAAAAGCTCAAGAATAATCCACACCCTGACTAATCCAAGTGTCAGCGGACAAGAGGAGAAGTGTAGCATCACACAGATGCCGTCTGCCGCAGCCCAGTGGACCGCGTTCTATGTCTGCGTTGAACACATCTGTTATGGTAGAAAATGACAGTGTTTCTCTTCCGGCCGTCCCCACCAACAGTGGCACGATACAAAAGCATCGTTCAAATAACCCCACCAAATGTGTCCACATCACGCCAGCAGCCCCCACGGTATAGGCATCCAATAATTCAGTAGATGCGGTATTCTCAGCAAAGGTCTGCGAGGGACTCACTTGTTCTTACAATAAACAAGGAAAGCGGCCGTTCTCCCCCGGCCCCAACCGCACGCCTGTGGCTGGATCCCTTGTGAGCACCGGACCCACTTCACTCAGCTCCGAGGCCATGACAGTCACCTTTACATCCCTTTGCATTATACATTCTCTACCAGTCTGAACAAATGCTTGATACTTTCTGCTTCTAATTACAAAAGCAGCCAATAATTGGGGTTTTTTTGCTATGGATCCTCTGTTGTCTCATGTGTCAATAGTGTGGCTTTCCCGAGAGCCACGATGTGCCATGGCAGGTGCCCTTGAGAAAGATTTTGCTGTTATTTAAATTCAATAAACTTTTCCTACTCTCTGCCTTATTCCATGTGTTTGCTTCCCCCACAAGAATGTCTCTCTCTTCTAAGAAAGCAGGTATTTGAGAAGATATAAATTGGAAAATAGATTTTCCTGTTTAAATGTTGGACACTGGCATTATATGGTTTTAGAAACGCAAGGGGAACTCGCCCCTGGGAGCTAATAGCACGCTGGAATTATATTTTGCTTGCCTTAGGGTGAGGCTTCCCTCTAAGCGTGTCGTCTAAGACTTCTCCCCAGAAGGCACAGCCTGGGGTTTAAACAGAGGAGAAAGGGAGGCCTGCTCGTTGGTCGATAGGTTCCCTGTACCCGAGACGTGCAGCCAACCCCACTTCTGGACAGGGACCTCGTGCCAGAGCTGGAGTCTGTGCCCACAATCCTCCCCCACCAAGGAGAGCCGGACAGTCCGACTCAAAGGGAAACAGCTCTTCCTACGCCCAGACGATGCAAGATCTAAAAGCGTGCGTGAGTCCCAGCAGAAGAAGATGGTAGTTAGCACTTCCCAGACACCCTTGCTTGTTCAACACACTGTTCTCTAGTGCATCTCGACGAACACACCCGTAAATCCGTGTTCTAAGTCTTCTGGAAAGTTCTAGTGTCAGTCTTCCTGCCTTTCATTCAGGACCACACTGTTCCAGCCCCCACCTTAAGCAACAGTGCCCACGGGGATGGTGTTAGTTTCCATTATTTTTCACAATTGTTTGCTTCCCATCTCTGAGGAAAGATTATGTGCACCTTACTTTTTCTCGTGTGACCCATGATGCCTGTTTAGGGAGCACAGATGCCCCATCCCACGGATGTTGGGCTTGGCCATGAGATTTACACCGGTCAATGAAATGTGATGTGTGTATGTGTGAAATGTGACCTGAGTGCACGTAGGTATGTGTATGCGTGGTGTACATGCGTGTGGAATGTGCTGTGTGTGTGTGCACACACACGTGTGTGTGCGTGAGACGATGCGTGCCGTATCAGACCAGCAACGCTGGGAGCCATTGTCTCTGTGGAACCTTGTCCTTGTTCCGTCTCCATGATCAGGACACGGTGTCTTTCCCCCTCAGCAACGACTATCCTAAAAAAAGATGGACAGGGTGCGATCCTGGTGAGAGACAGGAGCTCTCACACGTCACTGGTGGGTGCGGATAGTGGTGTAACCACTTTGCTTATTGTAGAACCAGCAGTCACGACGCGCTGTTAACGGGAAGTCTTGACTTCCTCTGGAGCCGCAGGCTTGGCTGCACTTGGCATCCGTGTCAAGGGTGCCGGGCTGGCCGCGCAAACCGTGGCTGAGGGGGGGTGACTTTGACCCCGGTCTCAATTTTGACCCTGGGTCCTGAGTAATTAACGTGGCAGGGGAGGCATGAGAAAGGATGTCTCCTGGAAGTAGCCGTAACTGTAGCCATTGGCAGTACCTGGCAGGTGAAGAAGCCAGACCAAGCTTCTAGAAGAGGGACCAGCGTGGACAGAGCCCAAGGAGGCCTTAACCAAGACTCCCTCTTGAGCCTCACAGATGCTTTGCAGATTCGTTTCATCTTGTACCCACAGAGCCCTCGAGGTAGGTGTCATTGTTGCCTTCATTTTGCAGAGAGGGAAACTGAGGCTGGGTCAGCCCTCCTGAGTGATTCTGAGTCGGACAACAGTGGCAGGCAGAGGTCTGCCCCCCTTCGAGGTTACGCTCTCTCCATTACACAGTGCCTCTGCCTTTTGGGGTCAGTCTGAGTGAAAATCGAGGTCGTTTCCACTGCTCCAGACATTTCCATGTGGGTCCGGAGGAGAGTGGCTGCTGTGTCCTGACCCTGATCCGGGCTGAGGGTGGGGGCCCTGATGTGCGGTGAGGCTCCACTGGGGCTCTTCCTGCCACGAGGAGCCACGGAAGGAGCACTTTCCATGTGGAGCGTTGGCCACGTTGGAGTGAGGGCCAGCTCCAGGCTGCACGTGCTGCAGAACGCCGGCCCGCGTCCCTGGGCACGCAGCAAGCCTGCAGTCAGGGCGGTGAGGCATGCAGGACACGCCGGTGTCTGTTTGGGGACCGCATAGTCACAGCGTCCTAGACACCTCCGTTGGCCATCACACCCCCATCAGATCAGATCCCAGCACCCAAACTGCAGCTTGCACACCCCTGGGCACATGAGGTCGGGAGAGGAGGGGGCTAGTGCTGCCAAGGAGTGTCTGTCGCCCTGCCGGATGCCCCTGGAGGCGCTGAGAACACGGGGCGCTCCGACGCCCCTGCTGGCGATGTGAGCTGTACTGTGACTAAGACACAGCCCTGGCTCCGATGTCTCTAACATGTGTGCACGTGTGTACCTGTGTGTGCACACGTGCACGTGGGTTTGTGACTTCATAGATTTTAATGGTTTATTATGGCAAAGCAGTGATGTCACAATTTAAATGAGAGCCGTGAAGAGCTGCATCTGCTTCCAAGAAAATTTAAAAACAGAGACACAATAAAAAGCAGTTAGAAAAAAGGGGAAAATGCAGTCAAATTGTGTTCGATGTTTCGTAAGCACTGGACCACCGATAATTGTGCATCGTGGGGCAACCACATTGCTCCCTGCACGGAACAGATGCTTGCTTGCGGAGAGGAACCGGTGTAAGCGCGAGACGACCATTGTTCTTTGCAGCACGAGCCTCCTCACGGACGTCAGCAGAAACCCGAGCCCGCGGTGAGAGTCCGGGCGGACCAGCTCTGCCTCGCTCACTGGATATTTTATGTAAGCGTGTGTCCGGACGCCAGGCCCAGGGGCTCCTCTTCCGCATGCCTTTGTAACAGTCCCTGCCCACGTGTCACGCAGGGGGTCAGTCGCCCCTCCATCTCCATCCTTCCACTCGGCCTGCGGGAGCAGTGGACGCAAACGTGCGCTGTCGGCAGCGAGCAGCTGCAGAAGGGGTGCTCCTGCCCGGGGCCCAGGACGGCAGCACGCGGCGACAAGCCCGCCGGCCTCTGCCGTGGATGGACCATTCCCCAGGGACGGTCAGCTCTACCCCTGACCGCGTCCATGTGGTCCTCGGCAACTTTCGCATTTTGCAGCACATATGACAGACTCCCTACCTGGACCGAGGCTTCAGTTGATTTTCCGTTTGACTTGGAAACTCGTGTATACCTTTCACGGGTCGGTGCAAGTGCTCATTTCTTCCACCGCGGCCTCAGATATCTGGGGTAGGGCTGATCAGATCAAATGAGAACATTTGTTTCCTATGCAATCAAGAAACCTGTGTAAACATCCTTAGCGTGGAACAGTTCCAAATCTTGTTTGAGAACTTGGCTTGCCTTCTCTCGGTCCTTCCTTTACACAGAATGAGTACAGTCTGCCAGCACGCCGCTGGATGTATTTACATCAGCAAATCTTGGACAGGACAAAGGGACAGCAGCCGAGTTCTGTTCCTCATTTGTTTCCCGTGGAGGTGGGACGGATGATGAAAACCTTAGTATTTTTGCAGATGAGCAGACCTGTTCACAAAGCCCCCCCAGCCGACCGTCTGTCGGTCAGGTTATGCCGGGTGTAGTATGAACCCTTAATGCTGGCACACACCGGGCCTGGGAGATCTGAACCCTGAAATCAGCGTTCAGGGACAACTCAGAGGGCTTCCTAGAACCTCACCTGGTGATTCGGGGACAAAGCTCGTCTTTGCAAGCCCGCCCTCGGACTGCCCACCCACCAACGGCACGACCGCTGCGTGTGTTTACCAAGCACCTGACGTGTTTGGCGGCCACGCACGACGAGCGAATCCCCAGTGACTGATGCTATGAGCCTACGGTCTGTTCCTTCAGAATCCCTCATACAACCGCGTGTCTTTGAAAGTCCGTGTAGGTGGTGAGGAGAGATGAGAAGCTCTCGAAGCTCGATCCAATACCGTGCAGACCTAGACTCTGGACGCCGGGAGGACGTATGCGCTTCTCCCAGCGGAGGCTGCAACGTTGCCGCGTGAGGCAGGAAGGCTCCCTCCCCGCTTCGGTGTCTGTAACTCACATATTGCCTTTATTTTCCCTTTTTCCTGGGATCGTTTCGGATAAATGGATCTTCCGGGCCTTTGACTCTCAGACGCAGTGGAGGCCGTGCCTTGAAGGGCCAAGAAACGCTTCTCAATCTGGGTGTGTAAATTAATTGCTAAATCACAATGCGACTTGTATGGAATTGCATTTGAATGCAAGATTAATAATGAATGAATTAATCAAGATTAATTTTATTATAATGAAGACCAAAGGATCTAATGATGATTGGCTGCTTGTTCTTGAGAGCTGCCTTATGAATATTCACACTCTGGTGCGTTCCTTGACTGGTCTGGTGTATTTGCGGGAGGCTTTTTTTGACAACCCTGTGTTTCAGGTGGGAGAGGTTTCAGCAGAAGCTTCTCGCTTAGGAATTAATTTCCTCACTAAATGCCCCCCCATCCCCAGAGGGGGTCCCCAGCTAATGAATTGTTGAGAAAATACATAAATTTTATATTTGGAAAATAAAGTCCCAAATGTGAGGAAGGTCTCTTTTCGGTGATGTTTCTCTCATTCAATTAGCTTGACATATTTAAGAAAATTAATTCAAAATGAAATGAGGTGATGTTTTGGAAAATGGCAGGGCATTATTTCAATTTGAGTTAGTGAGATTATGCTATGGTTATATTTTGAATCATCATTTAAATTTAATTCAGGTAGGTCTTAAAAATTCTACAAAGCACCCAAATAACAATGTAAGGGCACAGTGTTCTCCAAAATCCAATTGTCTATATTCCCTGAGCTAAAAATGAGAATGATTATGAATTAAAAATGGTATCGGGCTTGTAAGCGTTTCTCAGGGAGTTATGATTTGCTGGTGAAGCTGCCCCAGCCCCGGGCCAGGTGCCGAGCTTCCGACTACACTCGGGTCTGCAGAGTTCTTTTCCACTTGTTGGTCGCCTCCTGCTCCGTCCCTAATCCCTAGACATGTGCTTTCTCTTGGCTTCCTCTCTTCCCTGTCCACCCTTCTCAGCTCTGCTCATGGGCTCAAGGTCTCTTTCCCGCTCCTTTGACGGCATTGCTGGGTCTCCTCTTTGTCCTCATCCTTCACGCTGTCCCAGGACCCCTCCGCTATGAGCACGGGCTAAATCATCGTCTGTCTGCTGCTTATGCTCACGTCTCTTCTTCAGCCTGGTCCCTCCCAGATCATCCAGGATCCTCCCATCTGCTCCCTATTAATGCCCCACGGGCGTCCTTAACCTGCACCGTCCAGGGCCGTCATCTCCTCGGTACCTTTTCCCACCCTGCCTGTTCTTCCAGTGTGTCTTCCATCCGTGATTTCCAAATGGTTTCATCGTGTTCTATGGGACAGAGGTCCTGAGGATCATGAGAATCCTGTCCTTTGAGAGGACCCATGATCACAAACCATGAGAGTTTCTAAAACTAAAAACCTCATAGACAACAGCTCCATTCTTATTTAGATTTTCCCTTAAGAAACTGTATCTTTGACAGTTCAATGCCCCCAAAGAGGCCATGACTTTCACGGCGCTTTCTCTAGCCTACTGCATTTTTGCCAAAATTTAACTTGGGTCATTTGAACCTAAGTTTTTGAAATGGTAAGCAATTTGATGTTTTTGTAAAGCATTGTTAATTTCTATAACCTACATAATGCTATGATCTAATTTTTTTGAATTATACAACTATTTTGGAAAATGCCAAGACCTCAACTGATGTTAATACGTTGCTTACAAAGTAATCATTAATAACCATTATCGACTGCCAGAAATTTTGTTTGGGAAGTCATATAATTATTGCTAATCCTCACAAAAAGTCTGCTCCTTAATCCCAGGTTGATAGGTGCATATGCCAGAGCTAAGGCAAGCTTAATGCCTTGCCCACGGTCATACTAACAAATAGCCAGAACTCTAATCCACCATTTTGAAAATTCTTTGCTTTTCCCACTATACCTGCTGCCTACCATAGAGATTTGACAAATTAAAAAAAAATCAACTTTTCCCTTAATTAACATCAACTTTTCCCTTTTTACAGTTATGAAATTTGCATGATTCTCCACATGATATTATGCTAGAATATTAAATAAAGTTTTAATAAACCAATGCTAAGTTGAATGCTTTTCTAATCAACCAAGCTGTACACAAGTTCTCAGGCTTTAGATTTAGGTAATTCCTTGTTTTTTCATACTCTCTACGGCAAGAATCAGTAGATTTCATGAACATTTACCCCATTGTCAGGAAGGAATATAACGCACAGCAATGCTGTGCTCATTTAAGAAAGAGCTTGTATTTTGTCCGTAAGGTATTGCTGAGGGTAGTTTTCACAGGAATTATTAGAGACCTGAGTGAAGTCACGTATTTGATAAGCACGTTGTTTTTTTTTTTTTTCACTGGGGGAAACAAGAAGGGCACGGGTTTTGGGGATCGGCACCCGTGAGGGTAAATGAGAGAAGGGAAAGGTCATGCCAGGGAAGGGTCAAGCATCTGGGTCAAATAAACCTGCTCATCTTCTCTCCAGAAAACGTTGGTTAATTTAATCTTTAAACTAGGTTATTTGATGACAATTATGCGTCTACCCCCAGATGCTGTACCCCTCGCTCTCTCTGGCCCCGTGCCCTGGGCCAACGTGCCTGCACATTAAGGGCAACAGCCCTGTGGCTGAGACTGCCCGGCCATCGTCCTTACGTCTCATTTCTTCAGGCGGCAACTACTTCTCACCGTGGTCCTTTGGAGTTGGCATTAAAAGCAACTTAAATTCTAATTAGAAACACAGTAGAGGAACCTGACTGGGCCCACGTTGGTGGAATTCCTCCTAGTTAAGATGAGCTTTAAGACTAAGGAATAGGATCTGTCAACCTCAGAAAATAACCTAATGTTCTTTATAACAATCTGAAAATAGTGTTCTGGCAACTTCCGGGGAAGAGAAGGAGAGCTGTCTGAGCCCCTCCTTCAGAGACGAGCCACGTGTCTCAATACTGACGGCCACCACGTTAGGCTAGCAAATCCATTTCCCCCCAAATGTACAGTATTTCTCAAAGATACATAAAATAAGAAATAACTTGGTTTTCAGGTAGATAAGCGTGAAACCCGCACACACGGACGGACAATAAAAAGGACTTCTTTGTGAGAGCAAAACGCTACACGGAGGGCTGGAGGGCGCCAAACTGAGATACACGTGTGTCCGCATGTGGGGAAACACACGATACATTCGTTTCTACACTCTGTGTTAGTCACGTCTTCAAAAAACATGTTTTGTCAACTTCTAGATGGTTTTTAAGGCTAAGTGCCTCTAAATTTAAAGTCTAATTGTTAATCTGAAAAAGTGACAATAAATACACCGTGGAGTGTGCAGATATTCTAGAAGCAGAGGGTAAATGGTCTGCTTTCTTCCAGGTTAGCAAACAGACCCACTGTTTAAAAATTAGAGGTGCATTAATGTACTTTGTCTGGAGGACAAAGACAGATACATAGAGCTGTGATTTGGAAACGTCATTCACACGGTTCTTAAAAATCAAGTTCATCAAATGTCTCCAACAGTTTGGGTGCCCACAAGTGGCCCTGCCCTCAGGTGCTCCCCGTCTGCATGGGAAAACCCAGTGAAAACAGCCATGTCCAAACACATAACAAACACCACGCGACAAATGGCTTATGAACCTTATTTCTCAATTTTACCTGCACCGTTTTCTAGTACAAGGGGTTTGGGCACCGCCCTCGACAATAAGCGACTACTCACATTTTAACTCACACCACTAAGTGGCCTCGAGGGCAGAGCTCAAGGGCAGGTCGGGGTGTGGGGTGGATTTGCCCAGCTGAGGTGACCGTCCCTGTCGCCTGAGGGGTCGTCTTCCTGGACGCGGGAACGGTGTGGAGGGCTCAGGGAGCACGCAGAGGGAAGGCCCAGGGAGGGCAGGTGCCTGAATATGCACATTCCTCCATCCAGCCGCCTGTTTCATAGACGGAGCAGCAGAAGGACAGTCAGAGAAGTCAGGCGGCTTATTCACCGATTCCTTAGCCCCAGAGCCCAAAGCCATGGGCTCCCCGGGTCACCCTGACCTGTCCCCAAAGAACAAACTCAAGGTTATCATTTCTGCAGAATTAAATAGTTGAAACCACAAGCCGCAGTTGGCAAAAGCGGATTCAAATTGCTTATTTAATAACACCTCTAAGAGCGTATATATTATCGACAACGGCTTATATTATAGATTCAAGAAAATAGTCTCTCTGGGGTGAAAACCGAGTAATATGTCACCGAATCACATGTGAGCCGTTCATTATTCTCAGCCAGCATTCTAGAAAACATGAAACTAATAATCCAATTGCTCAACTCTTGGCTTGCAACTGTGGTGCAGACTTTTAAGTAACTCCAAGACTCCCCCAGCCTGCCTCGCATTGAAGACGCAGGTGTGGTCCTACAGCCTAATGCAAACCAGGGACAAGGCCGCCTTCAGTGCGTTTTGATGCAAAAGCGCATACCAAGCGCTGTGGGCGAGCCCGGAGCCAAACGTCAGGCCTGCCCCAAGTTTGCAAAAGTACAAATGGAGCTCCATTCTCCATAGAGCTACCCATTTGTAAGTTATCCATCAGGATAAAACACTCGGAAATAGAGTGCATTCTAGGGCCCCGTGGTGACGACGGGGGCGGGAGATCAGCTATCCCTGGGGAGGGCAGGAGTGGGGAATTCGGTGAAGGACGATGCACTGAGGGGTCTTTCTGGGCTGACCCAGGATTCTCGCTCCGCAGGTGGAACTGCCTGCCCTCCCCACCCCCGCCGTAGGCCGGAAGGGAGGCCACAGAGGGGCCTCTGTTCTGTGTGGTCAGGGTGAGCCTGCCCCCAGCACACCTCAGCCTCAGGACCCTTGTCAGGAAACAGCTCCAAGCAGCCGTGTGCTCCAGACCCCATGGTTCTGGCAAGTTCTCGGGGGTCCCCTGAGGGTCAAGCTTTGGAAAGCACTGTCCTAAATGGGGGGGGGCACCTGCTGGCCGGGGCGAGGCCGTGTGTCTGAACCCCGAGTCGGGCTTTGCTTTGCTCTCCACGTGGGCTGACTTGTAACAGCGATTTCACGTCCGTGGGGGTCGTGGGGTCAGAGCTGGTGCATCTAAGCCCTTGCAGAGTGGGTGCTGCCCACGGAGACAGTGTCGTGACCCCGCCTGTGTGAAGTGCTGTGGCAGGCCCGTCCCCACAGCCGGTGGTTCCACGCCGGCCCAGCACCGCTCCTCCCGGCTGGGGAAGCCTCCCTCTGTCATCAGAGACGAACCGAGGACACTCTCTTTAGACTTTTCGATGGAAGAAGAGTGCATTTTTGTTTCAGTACCATTACGTTTATTTAGTCAAATTATGGAAAGTCTTTGCTGAATCAGATGTTTGCATTTTTAAAAAGTTAGTTTAAGCTCAACACACTCTTTGTTTTTTGCAGATTGAAACCAAATACAATCTCTAGAGAAGGGAGGCAGTAATTTGGAAAGAAAACTCAATATATCATAAACATTTTAATACAAAATGTTGGGGCAAAGAGGAATATTTAGACCTAATATTGATTTTTAAGTATCTTCCACATTCTCTTATTTTCTCTTCAACTCTCTTTTGTTTGGTTTTTCATTCATGGTTAAAAAGTTAGTATTGATAGCATTGGCACGGACTTATATTTTAGGTCTGTATCAATACTACACATCTGATGTACTAACAAGATTTGCAGAGGAAACACACAACCTGGTGTTTTGTGTGAACAGAGATAAGGGGGCCAGAAAAGGAAAGGCACGAAGTCACAACGGCGAACAGACGAGTATTTCCACCGAGGGATCATGTTATCTCAGAACCATCGTAACCAGTGACCTACAGGCATGGGGCTCTGCACAGAAGACAGCCTGACGCGCTGGAAGGCGTGGGCGGGGCCTCCCGGCACAACTAGCGACTCCTCAGGCTGGATTGCCCCCCAGGAAGGTAAAACGGGCACGTCTGGGATAAAACCAGATGTGACGGATAGAGGAACAATGACACTGAAACTTTCCGTCCCTGCTAATGTCTGACTATCATAACTTCCAATGTTATGAATCGTTACTTATTGATTGGCCTAAGTGCACTTTGTGTATCATGATAGCAAAGCGTGATCCTATCTGCTCCCCCAACCTCAACCACGGAGAAGACTATGTAAAAAGCTATCTTCATTTTTGTGCAATTAAATGGAACACGGCATAAGCGGTGCGCACATGAGCAGAAATATTAGACCCCGGTGTGGATGCGGCTCGCCACGTAGAGAAAGCGCATATCAGGTTCATGCAGGTTACAAAACCAATAGCACGGGCGGCTTTTAAGGGGAGCGGTCTGCTGTGACTCATGCTTCACCCAGCTGGGCCATTTGGAAATGAAGTCTTCCTAATCGATGGGCTCCACCACAAGTTTCAACAGTTCTCAGCAGAGAGGACACATAACTCCACTGTAATTTGAGTATGATGTTCGAACGGATGAACTGGATTTTCCTGTAAGGTGGCTCACGGTTTTGTGATGTACAAAGGGTATCCACAGGCTATGGGAGAATAAGAGTGCTCGGAAGTGCACAGCAAATTAATGGCACCACAACGGGGGCAAGGGAAGTAATGAAATGACTATTTACTCTCCACAACTGTATTGTTTTTAAATCGCACACATTTATGGACAAAAGCAAAATAAACGGGACACCTGGGTGGCTCAGATGGTTAAGTGTCTCTCTTCCGCTCAGGTCATGATCTCCAGGTCCTGGGATCGAGCCCTGCGTTAGCTCCCAGCTCAGGAGGGAGTCTGCTACTCCCTCCACCTCTCCCCCGTGCTTGTGCTCCCTCTGCCTGTCTCTCTCTCTCTCTCTCAAATGAATAAATAAAATCTTAAAAAAAAAGCAAAATAAAGCAAAAGTAGAAGCACCCCCCCATATACCTGCACACAGAAGACCCCAGCACCCAGTCACTCTCCGAAGGAGTGTGCGTGGCCCGTGGTCATTGTAATGCGGGCGTTAGGCCGCTTGCTGCCCGCTGCCCGGGGAAGGGCACTGAGCACCCCCTCCTTTGCTGTCTCTGGTCCCAGAGATCTCCCTCTCATCCAATCAGCCCTTTCCTTCACAAGAAATGCACTTTAATCCAAAGAAAAGCTCCCTCACCCCGGCACGTCCATCTCATCCCAGAGCCCCTCTTCCCCATCTTCCCATCACCCAGGAATGAGAGACACCTGCTTTGGCAGGAAGAGGAGACATGGACATTTTGGGGGTGAGAGGAAATGCCAGGGAGCTAGAGAGGGCCCTGGGGAGACACGGATCCTGTGGGACCAGTGAGAGGGAAGGAGTTAGCTCAGCTGAGCGGGGGTGGCTCCTTGTGGAACAGTGTGGCCAGGAAGCCAGTTCTCCGTGAGTAATCTGGGAAAGGCTGGGGCTGCGACCAACGTACTGACTCTTGCTGTTCTCAAACCAAGATGCTGACAAGAAAACACTCCAGGCTCAGAGGGAGGACACCCACTTTCTTCACACTGAAAGAACAGGGGTGAAGAAACCAGAGCCTCCCAGGATCTTGCTATCATCTCCACCTGGTTCAGAAGGTCTGGGTTAGGGCCTGAGATGGCGCTTGTCTGACGTCCCTGAGGTGGGCCAGGGCTGCTGGTCCCGGGGTGACCATCTGAGTAGGGGGCCTGGCCATTGGAGAGATGAAGGACATACAGTCCTGAATAGGAACGTGTTCTAGGTTAAGAAGATTCTAGGCCCTGCAGCCCCTGAGCTGTGGTATGTTACAGCCACACATGCCTAAAGACCAAAATAGTTTACGAGAATCACTTCATTCATTTTTCTCTTCCTTTCTCTCAGGGGCAAGACTTAACTAAAAACAAAATGAATTACTAATGGAGAAAGTCACCCTAAACCTGCCATTTCTTTCTGTCACGTAGGCATACGACCACGGCCCTGTGTTATGAATTCCTCATAAGCATTTTGCAAGCTATGGACATCAAAATGACATATTTCGGGGTGCCTGCTTATGGACGTCAAAACATATTTCTTATTTCCAGAGACTGAGTCTCTGACAGGATATTTGATCACAGAATCAGGACAGAGACCAACCTGTACACCTTCGGCTCACTCGGAAACACTGTACTTCGGTGAGAATTTGCGAGATCAACCTACTGGATGTAATACATGAATGATGAGAAGTACTACTGACTTCTGTCGGGAAGGCTCAAGGTATTTGGGGAGGAAGATACACAACGCCTCCTCTTTTTTAACAAACAAGGACCCCGTTTCTCAATCTCCCTCTTTCATTTGATATAAGGATTCGCTGAAGAAGCTCCGCGCTAGAGGGAAGCCCCTCGGAAGGTGTGCTGCTGACATCAGAACTGAACACAGAAAGCGTCTGTGCAGACGTCCCTCCCCTCCTTTCCCAGACTCGGCTCCTGAAACACGCCCTGTGTCTGCACGTGTCCTCCTTGCCCACTAGTGGCCCGCAGGGTGGCTCCAAGCGGCCCGGGGTCACCGCACGTGGCGGTGGGAAATTACCGGGGGGCGGTGGGAAATTACCGCGGGGCGCTGCGTGGTGTCGTGACATTTCGTAATTGAGAGCGCCACTGCTTGTCGCTCCATCAAAGTGCACGCGGAGGCGGGAAACACCGCGTCCCGACAGACGCTGCGGCTGGAGAGGCGCGAGGCGGGGTGAGTGCAGCCGTGGAGAAAGGCATCGGACGTTCCAGTCCGCGCCCCATGAAATTGTCACAAATCATCTGGACTTGACCTGAGGAAGGCGGCTCGGAGGAACGTGAGTGCGCAAACGAGGGGTGACAGCCATACCGCGACCTGACCTGTGTCACGGGGCAGCTCCGGCGTCAGGCTGGGATCGAATAAAGATGAATGAGCCTCTCTGGGCGTGGGCTCTGCCTCATTGGGTCCAGTTTCATTAAGCAGCAAAGCGCTGGTGGAGAAGAGTGCACAGAGCAGCCCATACAGAGAAGCGTCGGGAAACAAAACAGTGCGGCTCACGGGCAGACCGGAGGGCACGCCAGCCCGGCCAGCTGGCTGCTGTTTGCTGAAGTCTTGCTCTTCAAGAGAAGGGGACAAAATCACTCACTGGCCACAGGCTGTGCTCGGCATCTCAGGAGTTGGGAAGGACGCGGGCCGGCGCTGTGAGCGATGGGGGCCCGGTGGGATGGCTCACGTCCCCAAGTCCCTACTCCTGGTCCCTCGGGATTCATCACTCTATTCATCAACTGTGTTTTTGTTTGTACTTTGTGGTGTCGTACTTCTTCAGAAGAAGGTCATCGGTCACGTGGATGTTGACCCCCTTGCATGCATGTGTCCTGGCAGTAACACTACCTCTCCGAATGCATCCCCATAATTCAGGTAAAAATGGTCTGAGGGACCCAGGGCTCCCTGAGGTTGGGGACTTCTCCCAGGTCTCCGGTCCCCAGGGCCCAGCAGGTGCCCATGGGGGTGCTGGAAGCAGGTCCAGGCCCTGGGCCTTTGGCCGCTCAGTGCACAGCTCCCTTTGTGAGACAGTTGTGGGATGGCCATTATGTATGCGTGTATCTTTGGGAAGTTAATTGGACTACTAGCAGTAATTTAGGGCTTTTCATAAGCAAAATTGCTTCAGCTTTTCACAGAAACTCCCGCAGAGCTTGTCAGTGGGGCTTGTAGACCTTTCTCAGCGCTACGTGCGGCCTGAGTCAGCTTGTCCACCCAGCGACCACTTTGCCCCCGGCAGGCACGCTGCCCCTGGGGCCTGGACACGGCAGTAGCCCGGCAATGGGCCCTGCGGCCGCACAGCTCAGGCGCCCTAACCAGTGGACGCAGGGCACGTGGTTCCAGGTGCCCGGAGAGTTGTGGCCACGGGTTCCTGAGCACCAGCCCTGGGCTCTTTTCATCTTCTTTCGTCCTTTTCAGCGTTATTGAGGTATAATGGACACGTAATGTCTACCACGTTTCGGGTGTGCAACTCAGGGTGTCTGTGACTACAGTAAGCTTGGTTAATATCCATCACCACAGCCAATTTCATTTCTTGTGATGAAAACGTTTAAAATCTACTCCCTTAGCAAATCCCAGACATGCTGTACGACACTGCGGACTGTAGTCCCCACGTGGGCAGGACAAGCCCAGAGCGTCCCCATCCTGGATCTGGAGTGTGTCTCCTTGACCCTCTTCGACCTTCCCCTCCGTTTAAGCCTTATCCCCACGGCCAGGTGGGCACCGGGCTCCTCACGTCAGGAATGGGACCACAGATCACATGGACTGGGTGTTTGCATCAGGTTCCCTCCAGCGACCTTTCCCCCCTGCATGCTCCCGGCCTCCAGCCCTGCGGCTGTGAAAAACACCGGCCCAGCTACACCGTAGGTCGGATTCACGCTTCCCTTAACTTGTGGGTTACCTCACAGCCACAGGTCGCACACCTACATGCACACACGCGAATAAACGCGCACACATTCACAGCATCACGATGCATCACAAAGAAGCCCTCAGGAACAGGAGGCTGCCGAAGACCTGAAACACAGCTTTTAAAGGGGCTTCTTTGCTGATGGCCGTCTGTCTGTTCAGAAATGGGTGGGGGTCGTTCTGATTCTGTAGGATCCCTCCCCTCACTCGTCTTTAAAATCTGTTCTAAAGGCAGGAAGTGCTGAATGGGAACAAACAGAAGAGCGGAATCCCGATCACGGGACACGTTGAGAACGCACACACAGTCAGGGCACGAGCTCAGGAGCCTCCCATCACGGCGGGGGCTGGGGGTCCTCCCCGGACTCTGCAGACACCTCCCCAGTACCCTGTAAACGCAAATAGCGCACAGCGGGTCCCATTTTCTCTTTGAACTCAGCTAATTCGCTGTTCACTTATGTTTTAATTTAGGTCACCCAGTCTTAGGCACCTTGTAATGAGAAGGGACATGTCCTGGGTAATCAGGAGATACCCAGCTGAACCCACTCCTGCTCGGATCCCCTCGCGCTAACCACGCACCTGTAGAGCGGGAGGGAGGCGGACCTGCCTGCCTTCGTCCTGCGTGTCGGCAGTCGTCACCCCGGGCTGCTCAGAGACGGGCGTTCTCGTCTCCTGCTGTGCGAGCAGGAGACCACATCCACGGACTAGTCAACGTCGCACGTGACGCTGTGTGCGCACCGACCGGCCACCGCAGGCTTGTGCAGCCGCACGGCCTCCGCACGGCCTCCGCGGTGTTTGGGCCGCGGGGGGCTCTGCACGAGGCTGATGCTCCCCAGGAAGACGGGGACGAGGCTGAGCCGACATGCGCACCGCGACAGCTCCACGTCTCCCTTGGCGCTTCTGCGAGGGGCTGCGCCCAGCTTCTCCGGGTCTGCTCTCTGCCCCACCATCCCCAGCCAGGGGGTCCTTGTCTTCCCCCAGCGGGAGTCTAAGCCTGGACACTCCGCGGGGAGAGTCCCCCAGCTGTGCCCGGGAGGAGGCGGTGACCGACGGGGCTTCGTGGCGGCCAGGTGGCGGCAGACGCTGGCTTCTTGCCGGGGTCACAGCCCCGCAGCACGAGGTCAGGAGAGGTGCGCGGGGTGGCCTGGAAGGCGTGCGGCGCCAAGGCCAGGGCCCTTGCTGGAGACACGCGCGCGGAGCTCCCCAGGGCTGACGCACGCCGCACCCGGTGACACGTGTTCTGAGCGTTGAGGTCCTTCCAGGAGCTTTCCCTGGCCCCATCTTGAAAATGGAATTAAAACGGAGAGATACTTATTTACACAAGGCGCGGGCTGTGAAGAGTGGAGCACGGTGCGGGCGACCCCCTGGCTGTCTCCCGAGGTTCCGCGGGTTCCGCCGCTGTCACCGCGCATGTGCGCGGAAGCGCACGCATGGGAACGTGCAGCTTTGGCGCTCGGCCCCCTCCCCAGGCATCCCCCGGTGGGCTCTCTCCCCCCTCTTGTATCTTCCTCGTGCTCTGCGCACCCGAGTACGGCATCAGTAAAAACGCCTTCCCACTAACTGATTATAATCGTATCTGGTCACACCCTCCCTTAAGGCTGTAAACCTCTCGTCTGTGTTGCATAAAACCAGGATGCAACTTACTGCTTGTGATGGAGAAAGAGTGAGTAACATCTTTATTAGGACGTTCATGGAGTTTAGAAATCCAGTCTTGAACCCAGTCTACACAGTAAGCACCAGAAATGCCTTTTGGGTTATGACGCAAGTGCCCTCATTCCCACTAAATTTCATTTTTAACACCCTGGAGCGACCACCATTAGAAATTCATTCCTTTCAGTTAAGGAATTGTTCCTATTAAAATGCAAAAATCCTAAGACTAACACATTAAGTACTTGTCAGTAATTAACACCTCATCATGAATTCCTTCATCAGATCGCCCTTTTTTAAAGATTTTATTTATTTATTTGACAGAGAGAGAGACAGCCAGCGAGAGAGGGAACACAAGCAGGGGGAGTGGGAGAGGAAGAAGCAGGCTCCCAGAGGAGGATCCTGATGTGGGGCTTGATCCCAGAACGCCGGGACCACGCCCTGAGCCGAAGGCAGACGCCCAACAACTGCACCACCCAGGCGCCCCCATCAGATCCCTTCTTCGTTACTGCTGCCAGTGCACCCAGGACCCAGGAGGCAGGCCCCTGGAGGTCAGGCTTGAGGCACCTTTCAGCAGGGGGCTTGGCCCAGGTAGTAATGGATGTTCAGTGAATGAACGGATGAGCGCGTGAATGACTCGATGTCGTAAATACCGCAGTAGAAAGATCGGAGTTTGTGCTTCAGTCCCATTGAGGATGAACAAGAATCATGTGAGGTTCTCTTTATGACACATCAATATTATCTACAAGTCACTTGGGGAGGCAGCTGGGCAACTGGTCTCTAAAAGGGCGGGGCGTGCCGGTCTGGCCACACTGGGGAGATCAGGACTTGGGGCGCCCGAGGAAACACACTCCGTCGCGTGATAGCGACCGTGCAGCCAGGAGCAGAACGCCCGCCTCTGGGGTGGGGGCAGAGCACAGGCAGTGGGGGCCGGGGGCAGGCGGGTGGGGACATTTTTTCAGTGTTTCAAGAACAAGGATAGTTTTTAACTTCGGCAAGTATCTGGAACAACTTGCCTTAAACGTCAGGGGGCCTAATCTCAGGAGCTCTGTATCTTATCCCAGGGAAGGAAGAAATGGGAAAAAAGAAGCAAAAACCATCAATATCAAGTGTGGGAGCCGTGTGTGACTGAGCAATGCCTCTTCTGCCAGGAAACAGCTTGCATGACTGTTCGGGGCTGCGAGGGGATTTTTCCTTATTTTTGACTCTTCCTGTGCACCTAACATGGGCACAAAATCCATGCTCAGTGATGATCTGTCACCGATGCCGGCAGCACTTGGAACCCGATTATTTCTAATTTCTTGATAAATTTCAAAATCCCTAAAAGGCAGGTTAAAATGGACTTCCTCGTGGCTGCAACAGAAGTCCCGTCATCCTTGATCTCATTATTGTACTGGTTCCCTTAAGTGGACACAACGTATCCCATATGTCTCCTCCTGTGTCCAACAACCCACCCCCACCAAAAAATAGAAAGGAAAAGAAAACATAAAAATGTCAATCTCTTGACAGAAAGGGACATCCTGGTGGAGGGGTGGGTAGGGTGGGTTTGTCCTCAGAAAGAGGCAAGTCTCTGGAGCCAGGCTTTCTGGGAACAGGGCAGCGACGCGGGGCTGGCAGAGGGAAGGAAGGCAGACGGGATGTTCGTGGGGCCGCCCTTGGGCAGCTGGGCCAGCGTGAACGCCGACGGTGTCAGAGGGAACACCGGGAGGGTGACAGACCAGGAGGGAAGGACAACAACAGAAACCCTGTTCCTCTCCGGGACGTATCTTCCCGCATCCCGATGACGTCAGAAGCTCTGAAAACACTTTCTGTGTGGGGTGGGGAGTGGGTTCGTATGTGCACAGAGCTACCACCGAGACCCCTACCTTTGCGTGTGTGGACAGACGCAATTGTTCGCCAGGTGCTATGAGTGCCGCTTATGCACACTTCCAGGACAATCTGTAGGTTTTAGTAGTTTCCTGGGTGAATCCACGACTAAAACGAAGAAAGCAACAAACCAGTTACGTGGACGTAATTCTTCATTAAATTTAGAATATTTAAAGAAAGGTGTTAATTTATCCTATCTGAGAGGCTGAGTTTTGCAATAAGTTGTCAGTAAAATGTGCTGTAATTATGGGGTAATTGACATAACCTTTGTCTCCCGCAATGTCTGCTAGCTGTTCAAGGCCAAGCACCAAGTACCGTGTGCCGTCATGGCGGCCCTTCGTCAAACACTCATCAAATTAAAATCACTCTTCAGATCCCACCTGGTCAAGTGAGACTGCTCAGACTTCTACTCTCCAGCTTTATGTATGACGGGTAACTTAGCTCTAAACTTCGCATGGGGACAAAGCCACAAACCTTAAGTTATCGTGACAGCGTCTGTGAGTGCCGTTGGGGTGAAGTCGCTGGCTCGCGCCGTCTGTGGACAGGGGCGTGGGCGGGCATCGAAGGCGGGGTCCTGGCTTCTGGAGAGTCACTTCTTCTACTGCACACGCTTCGGTCCCCGTCCGACCTGTGGATACAGACCGTGGAAACAGAACGTGACAGGGCACACGAGCACGCATGTTATGCAGTCCGTGAGCCAAAGTCCACTTGGATAAGCAAGAACATCTCTAGTGGGAAGGTGCGCTCAGTTCCCCCGTGGGAGCCAAGCTCCTGGCCAACGGCACAGCCGTCTCTGCCGGGTCGGCCGCCGGCCTCTCTGGCGACACTCAACCCCAAGGGCAGGGCTGCCAGCCGCGCACACGCTCACACAGCGAGGCGGACGCCCCACCAAGGCCGGGAGGCTCCCCCACAGCTTGCGTGCTGGGTCACCAAATACCCACGTGGCGGATTCTCTCTCTCGGGGGTGATCTGTTTTAACCGCTGTAAACATTAGGGTTTTGTTGCTGCTGTTTCTGTTTTTCCTTTAAATCTCTTTGCCCTCCTACTCTCTTTTTCTCGAAAAGATCATGTTGCCCACTGTGCGGGTTTATCTTGAAGACTAAATGACTCCTTCCGTCACTCAACTGAGATTTACTGAGCACCTACTACGTGTCAGGCAGCGTTAGAGACGCTGAGTATCCAAACGTGGGAAAGCCTAGGAGGTGCCTCGAGCGTGGGGTTTCCCGTGTGCTGGGGAGACAGACCGTGAACGGGAAGGCCACCAGCCCCGCACAGGGTGTCTGGCAGCGCCAAGCACTCTGACAGGTGGAGAATGGAGGTCACGAAGGCGGGGTGGGGGGTCAGGGAGGCCTGGCCTGGCGAGCACCCATACCCAGGTGCTAACCGTCGAGCACCTATCATGCGGTGGTGAGGGGAGAAGCGTGCATACCCAGGACCCCCGGCTCATGAGGAACTGGTTAGCACGTGGCATGAATAAGAGGACAGCAGACCTCCCAGCTGTCACCGTCCACCTGTTATGAAGGGCATATGCTGTTACAGAAGCAATTCTTCACTCAACCAAAATCCCCGCTTAGTTTTACTGTCGGCTCGCCTTCCTCATCCGGGCTTAAAAGAGCTCTGCCATCCGAGGGCCGGCCCCGGGAGGGAGCCAGTCTGGTGCCTTTTCCCGGACCATGGGGCGCCCGCACGCCTCGCTCGCGCCCGATCCGTGGGGCCTTGCTCTCTGGCCACCGGGTTACTGCTGTGCCTCGTGGCGGTGATCCAAGCCCTGCTCTCCCGGCTGGCACCTTGATTAGAGCCTTGCGTGCTGCCGCGTGGCGCCCCGTCGTAGGCCCGTCTGTACGGCGGTTAAGTAATGTTGGCGATAAACATGTTAAATAGAGTTGCTGCTCTCAGGTTCACTGAGCAGGGACACGTTTTATTTTTGTGAGGACAGAAAATGGTGTTAAATTGGTTTCTTCACGTGGGGCTGGGCCGGCGTGGCACGCGCTCCCTAGATGGGCTCCACCCCCGTGACAGGGAGCAGAGGTGAGGAGTCTCTGCGCAGGCTGGGCGCCCGTGCCCTTCAGAATGCCCTTCAGAGTGGCTTCCCCACGTTCATGCTGTTCTGCAAATCGCAGATGCTTTGTTTAAGTAACTGGAACAAGCCAACACCAAGGACTACTGGGAATTACGGTGCTGCCTCGTCCAGCTTGGTCAAAACACGCACGGGGAGACACACCGCACGGGATGCCTGCTCAGGAGGAGACCGTGGGATGAATCCGGAAGGCAATCTGGAAGAAGACAGCACACGTTTATGCCGCCGTGGGGACGGGCCGCTGTGGAGACGGCGTACTTCTGAGGGCCCTGAGCTATGGAGGGAACAGGGTCTCAGCACAGGCGGCTGGTGGCAAGGGAAATAGGAAAGCTGAGGGGTTCTCCATGCAGGAGGGAACGCAGACCCGAACATGAGGGATAGTCCCCGAAGCGCCTGAAGGCACAGCACGCCCGTCCCAGTGACTCCTCTGTCCTGTTTCTGCTCGTCTTTGCGCCGAGCCCCACGCGTGCGGCCAAGGGCGGCGGGAGGCCTGGTTCACAGACCGGACTCGCATGTTGTTCTGAAGAGAGCGGCGTCGCATGTATGTCTGCAGACATCCCCTAAAACGTCATTCCCCCGTAGCAGGATTAAAAACACTGAGTCACGCGTGACTTCTCCGCAGAGGAAGGAAGTTGAACCCGGTAGAAAATTTTATATCGAGAGCTGCCTGTCTCTGAATTTAGAGCTCTCTGTACTCCAGCAGAACGGAGAATTACGTTTCCTAACTTTCGTGGCTGCCGAGTTAGTTATGCTAGCGTAAGGAAACACTGCGTGTTCTGACCCACAGGGCGCGGGTTGTGGGCTGCTGCTCGGCGCCAGGCTGGACCTCGGAGGGAAGAGACAGCGGGCCTCCGTGTGCGCAGAGGCTGGCCCAGCCGGCCGTGGGGCCCCCGCGAGTACCCACCCCGGGAGTGTGTCAGCCGCCGGCGCGGGCTCTCGGTGGACCGACAGTCCGTCGGCAGCTTCCAGACACTGGAGGCGCCCGAGTGCCCGGCTGTGCCCAAGCTGTGCCGGGAGCTACCCCGCAGAGGGGCCGCGGCGGCGAACACGCAGCCACGTCTCCAGAAGCACGAAATGAAGAGAGGCGGCCGAGCTCCCCACACAACGGCGCTGCTCGCGACAGGAGCTCTCTCTTAACTGCCTCCAGTGTTTAACATATTGGAGCCGTTCATCTTCCTTCAATGAACTTAATAACTCTGCCAGGTGAGGAGCGGCGCGCCATGCTTCTTCATGTTGTCTGTTCCCCGCGCGGACGTGCGCTGATGCGCGGCGGCCGGCTGGCCCAGTGCGGCCCGCAGCGCGGTTATTGCCCCCATCAATAACCCGCCGCGCTCGCGTCAGTCCTCACGCCTTCCTCGTGGCCTCCCACGTCTAATAAGGCCTGTTTGCCACGATCCCTGATCGATACGTGGGGCACCTGTTCCCGCTACTGAACTCACCCTGCTGAAGGGACAGGACAAGGGAACAAATATGATTTTGACCAGATGGTGTCCAGTAACAAGAAACCCAGCTGGAAAATTTCCCTTTGGGGCCAATTTGTACAGAAAACCAATTTTTACACTTGGGACTAAGCTGTTTCTTTGCTCACTAGCCATGATACTTGGAAAGAAATACAAGCCTCATTGGGTGGTACACTAACCAAGTATTAGTTTAAGAAATGCTATTTTTTTCCCTGCACATGTGTAAATATTGATGAGTTGGGGGAAATTCCAATGGTGTCTTTTTTTCCAAAAGACTCAGAAATGCACATTTACTCCCAAGGCGAATTTGTGGAGTTCAGACCTGATTTTTAAAGGTTAACATTTTTATATTAGGATAATACAGATTTATGATTTTGTGTGATTATTTTGATGCGTGAGTTTCCAATTTTGTTATCAGTGGATGTGTGCTTGGGCCGTTTGCCTACAGCACGTCCAGGAACGGTCCGCCTTCTGTCCCAGCACTCCAGCACGGAGCCACGCTGGAGCACTGTCCCACACTCATGTTGTGTGTCCTGCAAACACGGTTTTCACAGCGAAAACACGAACACTTAGCATGAGAGTCCTAAAGGAAATAACATGGTCCAATATAGAGAGGTGTCTTCATGAAATCAATACAGGAGAGCACAGACAAAATGGAATAATTTTGGAGATGCAGGGATGGAATTTCATGAAAACAGCTGCAGGGGTTCAGTGCCAGAGGATATATTCCACAACCCCGCAGCAAAGACCCTGCGTCGACCCCGTGCGCCTGGAGTCCGTGGGTACCCATGTAATACCGTGATGCGTGGGAATGGCATGGCTATCGGCATGGGACCATGTGCTCATGACCCATTATTACCAGTATTTGTGTATGTTACAGCATCAGAGAAAGATCAACCAAAATGCACAAGGCATCCTTCGAGTAGAAAATGGCAACATTACTGGTTACAATTTCCCAAACAGTATGAGTATGGCTGGCTTTACCCCCAACAAATGACAGGTGTTTTGTTTTTTGTTTTTTTACCCTGCAGGAGGCATAAAAAATGTCACTACTAAGTGAGGGCCTTTTCTGCTGGTTTGCACTTGGTTTCGAGTTTTTAATAGCACAGGGCTGGTCTAGCTTTATCAACTTGTCAGCATTTGTAAAATCAAATATTATTTTTTAAACTTCTTACAAAACTTCTGTTATGTCAGTGTTGGATCTCAGCCCGGCCTCTTCTGCACAGACTGGGGAGGAAACACCACACGGAGGGTCTAGGAAGGGAGTGGCCCCCGAGACCTTGTCTCCAAAGACGGAGGCGTCACTGCCTTGCTACATATGTACCTTTGAAATCCACCAGGCTTCTTATAATTCACTAGCTTATTTTGTTACACATGATTCAAAAAATCAATTTCTAGAATATTAGAAATACTTAAATTATATGGAAACTCCAGAGTTACAAATATTACACAGCTAAGACTGACGAGAAAAGAATTGGAAGGAACATTTAAAACCAATTCCTCCTCCACGGAAGCCACGTGGATTAATCATCACGTTATTATCTACACATGGAAGTAAATCTCTTCCCTGCATTGAACTAACCTCACGGATCACTCTTCATACCTGAGAAATAAAGATCTTCCCGCTAGACAAGCGGGTAAGCAAGTGACTGCACCTGCCCCATCGTGGACACGGCACATCCAGGCCGACAGTCTCGGCGGTAGTAAAATTGGGCCCCCTCAGAAATCGCTGTGAGTTTTGGGTTTGGATTCAACGTTAGAATATGAAATTCAAAATTCAAGTGTTAGTTGGTATGTCAGAGTATTCTGAGTTAAACATGGAGTTAAATATGGAATCAAACACGGAATCTGTGTTATTTATGAGGCTTATGGTGGCATCCCCATTCTTAAGGTAACATTTCAATTAAAAATGAAGGTTTTAAGAGCAGTCAAATATTTACATTAGAATAAAATACACAGGACAGATTCCAGCACAAAGGTATTTTTTCTGGAAGAGCATATTTACCTGTTTATATGCACTTCTTAATTTTACGTAAATCTTTCTAGGTATTGATTTACTCAGATCTGAGGTGCGAGCGTGTGCTTTCTCAGTCTATTGTTGGTGCATGTACAAAAGTTGATGGGAAAGAAACTCTGGAAACAACCTCGGAGCGATTCCAGGACACCCCCTCTGCTTGCGCTCTGCTGGGGAGGCCTCCACGGCAGAGAACTTTCCAGCAGAACCGGTGGGCATGAGATCTCGTTAGCTTATGCCGAGGGTCAGATGGAGGTCAGACCTTCTCTGTTTCTGATGTAGTAGAAACAGAGTAGAGTTTTAGTTAATGAGTAAGAACAGGTCACTTCAAAGTGTTGCCAAGCTGAGGACAAAATAAACCCATTGGTTCCTACTTCTGAACGACTTAGTAGGTGTATCTCAGGCAAACCGATGTCGGACCAAGAGCAGCCCCGCTTCCACAGATGAGCTGGAACAGCGAGGGCCTCCCCGCGGCCGAGCCCAGGCCTCTGCCGGCAGGACCCACGCGGGGCCCTGAGAGTTCACGGGCTGAGTTAGAAACTGACACCCGTAGAGCCCGGGGAAACAGAAACCAAGGAGACATGGACTGTCTCTGGGCAAAGCGCTCACGCATGGCCACGAAGCGGACCTGGAGGTCAGGGTGTGTGGGCGCTGCGTAGCCCTGGGCGTCCAGCATGAAGGGTGCAGGGCTCATGCCGAGGCCTCTCACGGGAACCCTGAGCGCCCACAATAAAACCGACTTGAGTCATGACTCTGGTGTCCTCCTCGTGTACTATGAAGACATTTGCACCAGGTCCCTAAAATAAGCAAGTAAGAGAGGTGTATCCATCCTTCCAAAGAGCTATTCCTCTCTTTCTGGAAAGTTCTTAGGTAGCGGCATGATCAAGCGACTCGGGGGCGTGCTTTGTGGTGCCGTAAAGATGGGCATCCCAAGCTGTAACTGGTTTTACAGTGTTCGGATTATAGCCTGTGTCCTGTAAGTGATATACCCCTGTTTGACACGCTAGACCGACACTTTCGGAAGGAGAGGAACGGCAGAGGCCGGCGACGCTGAGCTTGCGGCTGCGAGGACTCGGGCAGGCTGCGCAGCACACCGCCAGGCCTCGAGCCACAGCGGAGGACTTCAAGAGGGGTTTTATTTCCACCCGATCATCAAACTGTAATAACTCACGAGTCAACACGTATTAAAAAAAATATTCCCATTCTCCTTCGCCGGTGTTTGATGACAATGCTGCCTCTTGGACTCTGGAAGTCACTTCCCTGTCTCACTGTCTGCAGTGACACCTACCGCTAGCAGAGCTGTGCTGGCCGGGGCTGGAGGCAGAAGCGCAGGGTGCCGGCCAGGGACGCCGCACGGCAACGCCTAACGAGAACCAGCTCGGACGCAGGAAACGAGCACGGTGTGCCTGACACGGAGCACGGACTCAGGCCCCCGGGTCCCACTCCCAGCAGCACAGGGGCTGAGCTGGGGGAAGCCGGCTGGCTTCTCCCTCCCAGCCTCTCCCAGCCTCTCCCAGCCACACCGCGGCCCTGCAAGGAGGGTCTGGGAAGGAGCCCTGCTCTGCCTCAGGATAAACCACCACCTGATGAGCAAAATAATTATTCCGACGGCCACCACATTCTGCATGGAGTTAAGCGTTTTTTTTTTTTTTCAAACAAAACAATGTTAATTTTCTTTAGAACATCTGTGACCCATTCACAAAACTGCTAAATTAAGACAGTATTATTTTAAATCACTATCTTTGTTACCTTCCCAACCTTAAGAAATGCCAGCAAATATTTAAATTTAAGACCACGATTCCCAAGATGCTCATTTGGGTGCTGCCATTGCCAACATGCAAGAATATTCTGCGGTTTGTCTCCTTATGTGCTTTAAGGTAACAGAAAAAGCAGCAATGGCACAGCAATTCTGCACAATAATTCTATAAAATAGCCAAGTTTTTAAGTGATTATGCTATAAACATTCACAGTGTCTCTGGGGCTATGTTCCAGGAGCATTAGACCGTGTTGACATTGCACCCCACCCCCCCCACACACCACCAGCCAGGCCTCAGGCAGCCTGCCGGTTTCTCCTGCACCGACCAGCGCCAATAATCTCGTATTAGGGAAAAGAGCTCTTTCCCTATATTGTACGTCTGAAAGAAATGACTTTCTTAAAAGAGAGAGGAGATTTTATTCGTAATTTTTCCAATGGAATAAGCAATGAAGTGTTTCTCATTTCCGTTTGGAAGAGAAAATCAGAATGTGGTCATATTCAAATTCATGCTGGATTTTGCTAGCTGTTTAATAAGCTGACACGTATACAAATATATTTTATGTGTGTAGCATATACGAGGCATATATAAATCTCAAATATATAAAGCAACAGCACTAAACATAATTTAAAGAAGTAATAAGAACCTCATTTCCCCGCACAGCACACACGGATTGCAGCGATGACAGAGCCATCACGGGTGTCTTGGAGTAATATGACTTAGTTTCGAATTGCGGTCCTTAAAATCTGACGAGAGAGAGCTAGCGCTCTGCCTCTGTCCTCCCATAAGCAAAGTTAGGAAGTTACGTTCGGAGAACCTGTTATTGTTTGTTACTCGATAGCGCCACCCCATGGAGCGATATTTGAGTATAATCGCACTGTTTGAGACTCGAGAAGCTGTCTGTAAATAATACTGGGCATACTTCAGTGAGGCAGCCAGCAGGGATCTCTGATCTTCGCTCTGGTGTGTGAGGTTCAAAATGCCTCCTCGTGAAAACAGAGACGTAGCATTTCTAAGAGCATGAATGCACTGTAGTAAAATACAGAAGAGCCAAACCGCTTTATTCCATCAATAAAAAAAGAACCATTTGGTAAAAGGATGCATTACACATTTTCTATTTAAATCAGTTTATAAGAAGCAGATGTTAAGCCTTCCTGGGTAAGAAAGAAAGGAGATAAATGAATTAAGCGGACTTCCCAGTGCATCTCCTGCTCTCCCTCCTTCTCAACGGATTTGTGTGTTTAGTAAGAACCGAACTCCAGGTCCTATCATTAACGTTAAATGATCTTAGCAACTCTTCTATAAAATAGCAGAGGCCAGCCAGGTTCGGAGAATCCACCAAATTAAATGCTGGTTTTTTAAAACATAAACCCACGTAGGTTCCAAATCACATTAACTAGAGAATCTTCAGAATAAAAATCACCACATAAGAGCATCTATGAAAAATGCAGCCTAGGCTTAAATTGTATGTTCTAATAAAGCGTCTGTGATTTTAGATTTCATGATCTCTGTCAATTGGCTGTAAAGTATAAATTGCAATTCAAGCAAGTTTGAGAGCATTTTCTTTTTTTGTAGAGGAGATTGGTGTAAATTGTGATGACGTTTAACATCTAAGCCTCAGCCGAGAAGTGATCATGTTTCTAGAAGACGCCCCCCTCCAGCACCCACACTGTTCACCTCATTTAGGGTGCTTTTTATCGTAATTGTCTGTAAAGGAGCCTTAATTAAATGCCGGACCTGGATGGTCTCGTAGCGGCTTTTGTGCGTGAATGCGTCTGAAGTGCAGGCGGGTGTGGGGTTGCTCTGATTCCACAACGGCTCCATTGGACTCTTGTCAACCATTCCTCTCGGTTCGCAAACTTCAACACTATTTTTTCCTTAGACTGCATTAATGAATCCAATAAATAAAGCATTGTATCACCCACCCAGAATGGACATTAATTTTAGAACAAAACATTAATCAATTTAAATTTATGTACTAATGCAGACACAATCAATTTCAACTTCTTATGACAATTAGCAAAGCTTTTGCTACATCCCTAAAACACACTGACCCATCAATTACGGTTTGCATCAGAGTAATGCTAATGACACCTCCTTCTTCCTTAGGCTGTCAGCAACCCGTCTGATTGGTCAATTTGAATGCAGCAAATCAATTAATATAAATTATACATGCACGGAAAGATGGGTTAATATCATAAGTTAATTTAATTAATTGTGTTTGATTAAATGAGGCCCCTTCATTAGCCCACTTAGCCATGAACCGCATATATATCATCATAATCCTTTTACAAGCTCCACCGCCCAGACACGGGCCTGACATCAGAACATATTCAAATCACCAGCCTCAGCCATGCAAGCCTCCCTGCATAATTAACAACCCAACGAGCCGCAGTCACTTAAGCTAAAAAGAAAACTGTCCACATCAACCTCTCGGATCCTGTTTAAATTGAAGATGTCACGGGTAAAACAAAGGTGAGCAGACAATGGTAATTAAAAATTAAAAAGGACGGGGGGTTGCAACTAATGGAGCCAAAGTGGAAAGAGGGCCAAGGGCTTGCTCCTTCAAACCCAGAAGTGTGTGTCTCTGAGGGCATGGGGAGCCTCCTGCTTCCTGGGAGAGCTCAGCCCTGCACGTCCACAGGGATCAGAGAGCAGGGAGAGTGAAATTTGGAAGCAACTCCGTGTGGAGCGGGGGCAACTGTAGCTTGGCGCTCACCAAGGCCAGGCTTTGTCAGTGCGCGGTGAGGAGCGGAGCCGGGCGTGGGTCCTGTGTGGCCCACCCAGCCCTCCACCCCCGCCACGTTTCCCCACTGTGCACAACCCACGGCAGGTAGCCCTGTGTCCTGGACAGGAGCCCGTCACCCCTCTGCCACTCACCTCGCTTCTGAGGCCCACGTTCATTAAATGGATTTTCCTCCAGACGACGTGGCGGAGCCTTGACATAAAATATAGGGATGTCTGATGGGCGTTATTCATTCCTTCCTGGTTCGATGCACAACCTTCCAGGGGTGGTTTTAATTCACGCTGGATCCCAGTATAACAAATAACAGAGAGGCCCTCCAGAGATAGGACCTGGTCTGCAGTGCAGTTCCGAGAGACGCGGACAGATCTGACGTGAGGGAGGCGGATTGCTGGGGCTGCGGCCCCACGTCGGGGGGGAAAGGCAGAGCAGGGAACCGCGCCCAGGATTCAAGCATGACAGTGGCCTTGAAACAGAGGCCGAAAGCACGGTTTTTCAGTTTGCAGCCAATCCTCTCAATTGTTCCTTGTATTTTGGGTATTCAGAGGTCGCTCTAAGGCCGAATGAGTATCCCCTTGGCTTAGCGGCATTTGTGTTCTTTCTAGAAGCCAGGAATACTTGTGCAGCCATTCACACAGAGACTAGTGCATCGTAGATAAATAAGCATTTCAAACAGGATAGACACCCACGGACGCACTCAGTTATGGGATGTCTCACAAATTCACACACACACATCATGGCTCATATACCCTGTGTGTCAACGTCATGTGTGTGCCTACCAAAAACCTCACCAGTCTGCCCCTAAGGCAACCAGCCAGAGAACCCAGGGCCCCCTCCCCTCCTGACAGTCGTTCTTGGCAGATAAGGTGACGACACAGGGCATATTCTAGCTGCTACAAAGTCTGGATCAGCAGTCTGAAGTGTGCTGGCTCCGGTCCCAGTGTGGTGTGTGACCCTGGGCACCTCACACTTTCTTGGGTTTGGCCTCACTACCCTCGGGATGGAAATAGCTGTATTTCTCCATATGGCTGCTGGAGGTTTCCATCCGCTTGGAACGGGTGCCTGGAATACAGACAGCCCCCCACGAACGTTAGCTTAAATTAGGATCACTGCTTGTATCTATTTCTATCTCCCGACACAGACACAGCCACCTTCATGACCTTGGCCGGTGTCCTGATGTTGGGGTAGTAGTGACTCCGGCTTAGGACAACCACGTCCACCCCCTGCCCGTGCTCTGTGGCTGCCCTGCATGCTTGCCTCATGCCAACTCCTGGGCCAGGTCGGCTCCAGGTGTTTCTCTTTCTGGGACCCGCGGCTTCCCAGGCAGATGGCGGATGCACCCACGTCTCCAGCCATGACCCCCACACTTCCTGTCCCTGCTCTTGTGTCTGCTCCCAGTCAGTGGCTGGCAGGAGTCACGTGGGTGGGCCAAGAGTCAGCAGGTAGGTAAGCATCCCACAACGAGGTGAATGTTGGCTCCACGACTGTCCAGGGACCACACCAGGAAAATGGTTTTTCGATTAGAGGAATCACTGAATGTATTAGTTATTTGGCATCTGGAGTCCCAAAACCATGCCCGGTTAAACTGGAATCCAGATATTTTTACACTCACATTATCCTTCCCCATTATACCAGACCCATCGCAAATTCTTAGACACAAAGCCAAATTATTTGGAATGAAAGAATACATTGATGCATAAATGAATTAATACACAAATGAAAATGTTCTTCTTCAGCTCTTCTGTTCTACTGGTTATGTGACGTCATAGGACGTGCGAATTACGCTGAGATCTCACTCATCACACGCACCCCCCCAAGAGTTTTGTACAGCTGCGTAAACCTGGGAGTGGAATATATTCTTCAATAAGATAATTCAAATACAGAGTTTTGTTGGTTTTTGAATAACAATTGAAATGGACTTTAGGGATTTAGAAAAACTGATTTGAGCATTTATGTTCAGTTTATTAAAACCGTAAAAATCATTTAAAAACTTAATTTAAAATTAGGCAGACTGGAATTCTTTTTACCGAGAAATGAGCTGACCAGCGCGCTTTTTCAGGAGTTCCTTCCCGTGCTTTAGCTCATCAATTGCTTTTTAGTGGGATTGACCTACTGTGATCCAGCAGACACGGTCATTTTTCAGAATCTAAAAACTGAGGAATTCTCAAGCAGCCCAGAAAGCAGCTGCTTTCCTATTTGCCCGGCCTGAGAAATAATTTCAAATGAAACAGTAAAATTGGTGACTACTGATTTAGGCTTTGCAGATCACTCATGGAGGAAAGAAAACCCACAACAACTACTAAATATATGTATGAAGTCTGCAAAGTTTTCACTTATGTTTACAAAAGCATACCAACACGGCTGTGTCGGAGTGCCTGGAACACTCTCTCCAGCAAAAATAAGCACAGGTTTCTCACCCAGCAGGGGGAATGGAGACAGCTGCAGCAAAACAAAGAGTATATGAATTCCAAATAAAATTGCTGAATTAAGTCTTAAAATTAAGATTCTTGAATGCAGAATACATGAGGTGTTCTAGGGGAGAAAAACCTTGATCTGATCTTATGTCATAATGCACAGCTTAAATAAAAGTTGATGCAAATGAGCTCGCAGTCTGTGCACGGAGGAGCAATAAAAGGGCGGTTGTGGGGAACAGAGTTAGCGCACGTATGAACAGAAATGCAGATAAGCAGCACCAGCGTTGTTACTACGGAGCCGTTGCGTATTTAATATGGAAAATACTGAAATGTCCTTCAGAACTCTTGCAGTTCCTTTATCTGCACGTGGACCCCGAGCTGATGTAGCACCCTGTGGAGAGGTCTCGGGGCTGCTCCCAAGCTGCCTGAGCCGCTGACGTTAGCTACTTCCAGAAGGAATCACTGAATTTGTTTCCACCATCCCAAGGCGTCACTCGGATGCTGTGGGAGGATGAGAGGAATCCCTGGGGACCGCAGAAGAGAGACAGTCTACGGAAGACAGGTTTAAGGGCCTGCTTCTTCAACCCAACAGAGGCGTATTTGAATAAATTGCTTACGAGAGCTGCTTCCTTGAAGCTTCCTTCACCCTGTACGAAATACCGCAAGCCAACAGCTAACCTAATATTCAACCCAAAACAATACAGCTGTGCTTCCCAAACCTTGATTTGCTATTCCTGTAAATGTCAAAAGCTTTTCAAAGGGAGAATACCATTTACGGTCAGATTAGAAGAAGAAGAAATCATCTGTGTGGAGGGCTCGGATGCACAATCCCTTTTGCAAATCAGAGAAGCTGAGCGACCCTATGGTAGAGAAATCTCCTTAAGTGATTTAACCACTATCTCTGGGTTAAACAGTCCCTTTATTCAGAAAAAAATGCAGCAACTTCTTGCAAAGCCAGTGTTTTATGAGCACAGTTTGAGACACCTGGGTGCAAAGAAGCTCTATTTAAATCTCCCCCTTGTTCCAGAATCCTCACTGATCAGAAGAGCCCAGACCTCTCTGGGATTGCCCGAGGTGCTTGCAGAGGCTGGGAGAATGGCTGGGGGACACAACGCCATTTGAGGGTTCGTGACTATTAATTTAGTGTTTGAAGATCATGCATAGAGAAAGAAAATGTTAAGTCACTCTCAGAAATGAGCACCTGGAACTTACATATTACAGGAGGGTAGGTTATTTTGGCGGGTGAGTTCAAATTGAGCTCTTTCAAGGCTGTGAAGCTAATATTTGCACGTTGCTTTTATTACCCTTAAAGTGTGTTTCTTTACTCAAAGTAATGTGTTTTTTTCTTAATTGGCAACTCTGAAGACATTATATTTAGGAATAAATGTAGATAATTCTTAAGAGCAATGATAGTTCAATAAAATTGTTTTTTTTTTTTTAAGATTTTATTTATTTATTCAACAGAGATAGAGACAGCCAGCTAGAGAGGGAACACAAGCAGGGGAAGTGGGAGAGGAAGAAGCAGGCTCATAGCAGAAGAGCCTGATGTGGGGCTCGATCCCAGATCGCCAGGATCACGCCCTGAGCCGAAGGCAGACGCTTAACCACTGTGCCACCCAGGCGCCCCATAAAATTGTTTTTTTTAACTTTTATTTAAGAATATTTGAAAATGACAAACTCATTTTTTGTAAAGTAATATACATACGGCATTTATTTTTCTTGTTTTATTGCACTGGCTAGAACCCCCAATAAAATGTTAAATAAAAGTGGTTAGACAGGCATCCTAGTTTTGCTCATGATCTTCGTGTGCTTTTGAAGTAAAAGACTTTTGTGTAAAACATTTCTAAGGACTAACATAATATAATAAAAAAACATTTAAAAAAAAGAATCCAATGATTAAAGTTTCAAATGTGGTAAATATCTGTTAAATCTACATTATACTTCAAATCGTTAAGGAAGACACAAGCTACACAATGGATAAATTATAAAATCATCACATTATGTCAAAGAAGCCAGGCATAAGATACCACATATGATATATTTCCATTTATATGAAATGCCTAAAAATGGCAAATCTATACATACTGGAAGAATAGTGGTGGGCTGGGGTGGGAGATAAAAATGGAGACTGGTTTGCAAAGAAGCATAGGGAATCTTTTGGGGAGTAATTGCAATGTTCTAAAATTATATTATGGTGATGATTGTTGCACAGCTCTGCAAAATCATTGAGTTGCACACATATGATGGTTGAACATTTGAGTATATAAATTATTCCTCAATGAAGCTGTTCAAAATAAATAATTTTTGAAAGAAAAAAATATATTTTCCCTAAAAATCAGATAATGGATTCAAAACAAGAAATACAATGGAAACTAGATTATTGCCCCCCCACCCAAGTTCTTCAGGGAGATACAGCATAATTCAAGCCCTGGAGATGTTCCCTATTGCTGGGAATCGTGGCTGATCTGAAAGAGCTCCTCAGCCCACTGTTCTTCCTTATTTCATTTGTGATCTTATGAAAGTTGCATATCCCACTCTCCATCTTTCCATTGTGTTTAATTCTCTGTCTCATTTTTGTACGCTTCCTCGGAAGGGCTTCAGATTTTTGCTCCAGTACACCAACTCTGTTTTCTGATGGCGTATTGGCAGGAAGTTCTTTTTTCGTTGTTGTTCTTGTCTTACCCTTGTTGCCACGAAGCAAAAGAATTAGCCTGCTTTTGGTGGCTTAGCACCTAACTTGGAGTGAGCATTTATAGAGATACTCTCCTCCTACAAAGTCTGTTCCCACCTGCACATCTTCATGGTGATAGCATGGAGGCCTTGCCAGAGTGACCAGAGAGCACTCTGCTGCAACTTTGTCAGCAGATTTAAGAAAGGAATTTGATTTGAACATTTTTTTAAGTCATCAGTTTATGCTCCTAGGTTAGAAACTTGATGAAGTGATCGATAATGTTGGTTTAGCTCTCAGGAGTGAGGTAAAATTTAAAAACGTTGATTTTGAGATCCTATCTCAGAACCAAATGTATGTTTTCAGACCATAAAGGATGAAAGCATAGAGTTGGAGAACAGAAACAGAAGAATCCTGGAGGATATGTATGTTCATATGCTGGGAGAAGGAAGAGGAAGCACAGAGAAGAGATAAAAAATAATAACACCCTTTCAAGAGAAAACGTATGATGGGGAATTTCAGAGGAGCCTTGGAGTGATCCCTTCCTCTTCTTGATTGGGTCTGTCGCTGACTTCTGAGAGAAGTCTCATTAGAGGCAGCACTGCAGGTGGATGGAATTGGGTGATGGGTGAGGAGTGGGGACAGACTTTAGCGGTGGGGCAGACCCACTGGTAAAACTGAAGGGGCAGACATTATCATCACAGGAGAGTAGAAGGTGAGGGTAAGTATTGGCAGGGACAAGCAAGTTTGCAAATTTAAGGAGAATGAAGACATGTGAATGTACTTTGTGTGGCAGGAAGTCTGCAGGGGATGGAGAGAATGGCAGGGACATAATAATAAAACAGCATGAATTTGCTGAAAAGTAGAATCAGCAGTGTTTCAACACCCAGGACCACAGTGCAGTGAAATCAAATATGGCGAAAGGAGATGTCCTGGAAGACAAGAACACATCGAAATGGAAGAAACAAAGGTTTCCTGGGAGGAAACTGGCAGTTGGAGAGGGGAAACCGTTTAGAACAAAGGGATGTCCAGAGTCGGATCTTGCTAACCAGTGGTCACAACAGACCACGGGACTGTGCTTATCTTTTCTGGCTGCAGCCACAGTCAGGGGCCACGTCGTTTGACAAGATGGAGTCACTTTTCAAATTGGGAGAGTTTTTTCATTTCTATTTTAATATGTGAAACACAAAAATTCTTAAATGTTCTTCTTGTTCTTATAAAAAATCATGTTGAGAGACATTCTTTTGCTTTTTCTCCTGATCAGTGCTCTGTTTTTAAGAACTCAAAGATGTCAACCACCCCCAGCTTCTACAATCATGAACCGACAATGACCCGTCAGTCCTGGGTGCATCAGCTAGATAAGCAGGTGGTGTGGACGTACCTTCACGGTTCATTCAGGTACTGATGTTTTCACCTTGCTGATCCAGACACCACGGGACAGTTGGTAGAGCCAACCAGCCATCTTGTGCCTAGAAGGCATGGAGCACCCCATGCTGAACCTGAGTCAGCTTCTGTCCCAATTAACATTAATCTTGGGTGCCTGGGTTGCTCAGTGGATTATGATTTGGCTTAGGTCATGTTCCCAGGGTCCTGGAATGGAGTCCCTCCTTGGGCTCCCTGCTCAGCGGGGAGTCCGCTTCTCCCTCTCCCTCTACCCCTTCTCCCCTGCTCTCTCTCTCTCAAATAAATAAATAAAATCTTAAAAACCCACATTAATCTTGTTGTCATGTTTTACAAAGAATTTGTCCATTTCATGTAAATTCTTCAGTTAATTGGTGTATTTGCTCATTTACCCTTTTAATATCTGTAGGATATGCAATGATATCATATCTTTTATTCCTGGTGTTTGCAATTTGTGTCCTCTTTTTTGCTATATTACTCTAGCTAAAGTTTTATCAATCTATTTTTTTTAAAAATCAACTCCTGCCTTTATTATTCTTTTGTTTTCTACTTCATTATATTCTACTCCATTGTTACTTTCTCTCTTTTGCCTTTTTTTTTTTTTTTGGAGGGGGGTTAATTTACCCTTCTATTATTAGCTTCTTTAGGCTACATCTTGGATTTTAAATCTGTTCTTCATGATATCAATATTTTAAACTACGCATCTTCCTTTAAGAACTGCTATTGCTATATTTTGCTAATTCTGATATGCAGTGTTTTCATTATCATTCAGCTCAAAATACGTTCTAATTCCTTGAGATCTCTGTTGGATTGTGGATTTCTTACAAGTGTCTTGCTTAATTTTCAAATGGTTTGGTATTTTTGTAATATTTTATTCTTACTGATTTCTGATATATTTCTGGTATAGTCAGACTCTGTTTGACTTCAATCCTTCCAAATTTATCAAGACTTACTTTACGGCACAGTATCTGGGCTATTTGAGTGAATGTTCCAGATGCATTTGAAAACAACATGCACTTACATGGCTGTATATAGGATTCTGTGTATATTAGTTAGGTCAGTTTGTTCACAGCTCTGTCTTCTGTATCTTTATTGCTTTTTTTCTTTGTTTTCTTATTTTAAACAATTATATGATGGGATGTAAGAATTTCCAACTGTAATTGAAGATTTGTCTATTTCTTCCTTGGTTATATTTTACTTTAAATATTTTGAATTTCTGATATTATTTTATGATATACTTTTGATAAATTCACCTTTTAACTTTACAAGATTAGTCTATCTTGAGTTCCATTTCCTTTCTCGGGTATTACTATAGCTATCCCTATTCCCTATACTATTCGGTATACTTAGTGTTTTCCACATTTTTACCTGTGACATTTCCACGTCTCTATATTCAAAATGTCCCTCTTGGAAATAATGCATAGTTTTGTCTTGCTTTTCTATCCATTCTGGCAATCTCTTCCTTGTAATGGTAGTGCTGAGTCCATTAACATTTAATGTATCCATTTATAGGATGGGGTTTGAACTCACCTGGTTGCTATTTGTTTTCCTCTGTCCCTTAGTCCTTTGTTCCTTTTTCCCTGACTTCTTTTCAAATAACTAATTTTTAGTACTGACTTGTCTCATCTATTGGTTTTTAACTATTTTTTTTTCTTTTTCTTAAGTGATTGCTCTTGGGATGAATGTTAACTTTCATGGTCCTCACTCAATTAGCCTTATGTCCCTGAAAGTTCCATGTGCGAGCCTTCCAACGTGTTCACTTCTGTACTAATGTTATATACTTCACTTTTACATTTGTTATAAACCTCAAACATCATTGTTGTAGTTTTTATGATTTGTTTTAAACAATCATTTTACTCTTAAATAACTTCTAAAAAGTGAGAAATATTTAAGAAAATATCCTTTGTATTACAGGCATGTTTGCAATGTCTAGTGATCTGCACTCATTCCTGTCGCTCCTTATTTCAACATGACATCAATTTGTTTGTGCTGGAAAAATTTTCTTATATATTTTATATTTCAAGATTGCTAGCTCAAATTCTCTAAATGTTTGCTTCTCTGGAAATGCCCTTAATTTGTTTTAATTTTTGAAAGATATATTTACTAGGTACTATATTCTAGTTACCATTTTTTTTCTTCAGCATTTGAAAGAGATTCCTCTGTTGTCTTCTAGTTAGAATTGTGTCTAATGAAAAATATCTTTTGTTTCTTTGGATGTCATGTATCTTTTTCCTCTGGCTACTTGTAAGATTTTCTTTTTATCACTGGTTTTTAGCAGTTTGGCTATGATGTGCCTACGTATGGATTTTTTTGTTGTTGGTTTTTTGTTTTGTTTCATCTCATTTGCATTTGCTGTTTTGAGGCTTTATCAGATCTTTGAGTTGATGTTTTGGGTCAAATTTGGAAAATTCTGGCCATGGTTATTTAAATATGTAATTTTCCTGCCCCACCCTCTCCTCCCCTGCTTTGCCTTTTGGGACTCAAATTACTTTTTCATTTGTTTACTTGATACTACAGGTGATTAATCTCTGGGGTTTGTTATTGCTGTCTTTTAAAACTTTTTTTTTTAAGATTTTATTTATTTAACAGAGAGAGAGAGAGAGTACAAGCAGGGGGAGCAGAGGGCAGAGGGAGAATCAGGTTCCCTGCTGAGCAAGGAGCCCAATGTGGGGCTTGATCCCAGGACCCTGGGATCATGACCTGAGCCAAAGGCAGACGCTTAATCAACTGAGCCCCCCAGGTGCCCTGTCATGGTTGTCTTGTTTGTTGGTTTTATTTTAGCTGTTTTCCTCCCCGTGATTAGGTTGGACAATTCCCACTGCTTTGTCTTCAGGTGCACTGAGCTGTCAGTCTGCTGTCTTCCAGCTTCTTTTGATCTCCTATGATAAATTTTGTTTTTCAGGTAATATGTTTTTTAGTTTTCCAATTTCCCTTTTCCCAATTTCCAATTTTTTTACAACTCTCATATCTCTCCTTCAATTCTTCATTATTGTTATAGGTTATAGGTATTTTAAAGTCATTATTCACCAATTCCCAAGTCTGGGATATTTTTAGGTCTATTAGTATTGGCTGCTTTTCCCCTTGACTATGAATTTCATGTTCGTATTTATTTTTCTGTTCAGTTTTTCTTTGTTTTTACTGCATACTAGCTATTACAAATGCTACTTTGCAGGGACTCTGGATTCTGTTATCTGTCTTTAAAAAGTGTTGAGTTATTTTTCTGGCAGGTGTTAAATTACCAGTGAACTGCCTATCTCTTACAAGTGGATTGGTTTTGTAGCTGGTTTGAGTAGATCTATTTTAATTTATCCCTTAGTCCTAACACATAGATCTTAGTCCCAGTGGATAGTCCTTTCTCATAAGGCTTAATTCTCTTTGGGATCTAAAAGAAAGCTGGAAATCTTGAGCAAGACCCTATAATCTGGCAAGCACTCAAAGCTCTGGTTTTCTGATAACTTATAGCTCCTGAAAGTTTTCTCTTCAGAGTTTTGAGTCTTCCAGCTGATGTGTTGACAGGTGAGCATTAAAGTTTTACCCCCAGCACATGCAGTTTAGAAGTCAACAGTGATCTAAGGGGCTCTCGCACCTAGATTGGGGGGCTAGCCTATCTTTCCTTTCTGGGATTCTTCCTCTCAGTTTCAGCATCTCCTATTCCCCCAAATCCAACATCTGACTCATAAGCCCTAAAGTAGTGATACCTCCTGCTTGAGCTCTATCCTCCTTGCCTAGAAAAACCTGGACATGTCCCATGGGATAAGACAGAAAAATGTGGATCTTTTCTGTGGTTCTCTTCTTTTGATGTTAAAAATTATCTTCAATTTCTGCTGGTTTTGGTAAACCTTGAGTACCTTTAAATAGTTGGTTTTTAAGTATTTAGTCCAGAGTTTGTAATTATGGTTGGCAAGGGAGTTAGCTGATATATTCCACTTTGTCATTACTAGAAGCTGGAAGTCCTCAGAATTAGCTTTAGTGTTTGGAGAACCAAATGCACTTTAGTTGAGTTTATGGAGGAGAAATAACTATCTACACTTCCCAAGTCTGCACACACTAACCCATTCAATGTCTACACCTCAGCACTTGATGTTTCGTGTGATCCACTGGCTTTCTTGACCATCTTGAGTCTTTGTCCTTAATTTTTGACTCTTGTCCAAGTGTGCACAAGGGTTGCATTGTGTGGATGTGCAAGAAGATGGAGCTATCCTTAGGGCGTGTGCGGCCTGGTATTTATTTTACACGTTCTTGGAAATGCAAAAATTGGGGTAAGACAGACTTTGATGTGTGTGTGCATGTGTGTGTGTGTGAATGTGGTTTTAAGCAGTGAAACATGCCCTTCTCCCTCTCCCACCCTGCCCCTGAAAAAGTATATGAGGAAGCAAAGGTAAGTTCATTCAGCACACACCAGGGTGAATGGCAGCATTCGTCTCCATACTGTTAAATATTTTTAGCATCTCTGCTGTGTGGAAACCTACATTCATACAACAGCAAATATACACTTCCTTGGTGATGACCCAGACCACATCTAAATCCATCTGGAGAGCTCTGCACTGGGCCTCCTTCTCTCCCATGCCCTCTGAGACATCACGGGGGGCTCTGCAGCTCATGGGGAGGCAGCTAGGATTCATGCTTTCCTGACATGAACAGTTAGATCCTGGGAACTATTGCCAACTCCAACACTCACGAAACTGAGATGCCCCAAGATTGTCAGTGTGTGTCTTTGTAACGAGACTCGTAGCCATCTCAGGCACGGGAAATATCCAAAGAGTCGTGGAAAAGTGCGGTCTAGTGAGCACGAGTGGTTCTGCAGTGGGAAACACCACAGTCACTTCTGTGACTCTGCCTTCTTATGGCTGACCGAAGTGCCCTTAGAGTGATAGAAATGTTTCTGTGGGCCTATTAATATATCCAATAAGGCAAGAGTTAGGTACAATCCAACCAATTCCTTATTTTTCAGGTGAATTTGATCTTTCCATTTAAGTCTTGAAATACAAGGGTAATAGTTTCATTTCCCTTGCTAAATTTCATATTCCATGAAGACATAAAAGTTTTTAAAAAGTATTCATTTTATGTTATTGAGATCCTTTGAAGAGATTGAACAATAAGATCATGAGACGATGAAAACTATTCTGGGCATCATTTTTAAGAGCTCCTGGCTTAGTAGGGAAGAGATAGGTGTTGTGAACACGCAGGCAGAACAAGCCCACCCCTCCTGGGAAAGAGCAAAGACTCGGGAATGATTTTGCTCCGGAGAAAAGAACATCCCAGGAGTAGTATTTGAGCTGGGACTTAACAACCAGTAGAAAAGTCTAGACAGAGAAAAAGGGTGGATATCCATCCCAGTTTGGAGGGCCAGCCTGTCTTGCTAAGGATTCATTCTGGTGCCTGTGCTGCTCTGTCTTTTGCTCTCCCAGGAAGACAAGTGGCTGCACATGCCCGACACTCCCAAGGCAGGAAATGCACCCTGTTCCAGATTCCTGGGCTGTGGTTGACACCTTTATATTCTTTGCAAGTAAGCTTATCAGAATGTGGATGTGTTTTTAAGGTGGACTGAATTATCTCTAATTTTAAAATCACACATAAGCTGTCATATTAGGTACTTGATGTTATCACATTTTGACCATAAAACAATCTTTTATTGTCAATAATATCAAATATTCAAACTCAAGTGCCCTGTGCTTTTCTAGGACCAGAGTAATCTTCCTCAGTTTTTCTTTCCTTGTTTGTGTTTTTAGATCACAATACTAGTACCGTTGTAAAATCCAAAATTGATGGAGTAAGGACTAAAAATATCCTCCCCGTCACTCAACTGTTCTCCTCAGTGAGTACCTTTTCAGCATTCGGATTCATCCTTTCATAATTTTAATACGGAAAATGATATAAAATCGAAGACCTTGTTTTCTTATTTTTGCATCAATGGGAGGATACTACACAGAGTGCTTTTGAGTTTCTGTTTTTTAATTATCAGTATGTTGCAGGGAGCTTGCCATGTTGATAAACACAAAGCTACCCCATTCTTACCAGAGAGCAGCAGTTGATTTGCTGCCCCCTTTTGAGGGACGTTAAGGTTTATCTTAATGTTCCCACTATTTTAATGGTGTGATTATTTGTAGCCAGAAATCTGTGTGTACTTGGCAGACCTGATGCTTGGCCAGATCTCTAACAATGTGCGAGTCACTGGAAAGGCGTGCAAACTCACATTAGAATCCATGCTGGAGCTGCAATCAGAATGCATCATTTTCCTGGAATTGCTGGTTTACTGCTACAAATTCATCTCTATTTCTTAGTATTATGTAGTTTCTAACCAAAGAGCTAAGTGGTTTTTGCCCATTTTTTTCCCCAGCTAGCTCTTTGAGAATTTGAAGAAATGCTTATATATTTAGCCCCCTAGAATTCTCAAGATATATTTAAACACTTGCTATACACAATTATACAGAATTTCTGGAGGCCCAGGGACCCCAGTGAAGGACCCTCTAGATGTCACAACTAACTTCTGTTCTAATACTTCTACCTAAAATTAATAAACAGAGTTTAAAATTCATCGTTCTATATATAGTCCCATCAATTCCTAGATCACAACTATAAAATATGAAAACTACGAACTTCATAGCCATGAACCATTCAAAAATAAATGAACATACGGGCGTGGAGGGTTAATTTTGACAAGTTGGGAACTCATTTGCTTCTTGAGATAGAAAATTCATTCAGCTGGGTCTGCACAGTAGCAGCTATAAACGTGGTGTCTAAATATTTTATGAATAAAACTCCATAGTTTCAAGAAAGCACAAAACAGATGCTTACTTTATGTAATGATAACTCCTGTCTTTGTTACAGGTTGGCTCGCTTGTGTTGTTCACATTCAATTTCAAACACAAACCTCTCAGAATCATGTGCTAAAGCTTAACTAATCTGCTCTCTTTACGAAAGCGTGCATAATACGCCTAAGTATTGCTAATTCAGCAGTGAAAAATAAATTAGACTTTTAAGCCAAACAATTAACACTCAACTTTAAATGCTGCTTGCTAGAGCAAGTAGATAGAAAGTCTACTGTTCTGACATTCACCATTCCTACTGAGTGCATTGGACGGGATTATAGTAATATTTTCCCACAAATCTCTTAAACTACTTTGTTAATTCTTCCAAGGTTGACATAAATTAAAGGACACTTTATGATTTTCGTGAAACAGAAGCCATTTCTTAAAATCTACAAATGCCTCAGCACCCAGCAGAGTATTAGAAGCACCAGACAACATTTATTATAAGACTGGAGGTGATTCTTTTTTTTTTTAACCTAATTTCTTTTTTTGTTTTTACTCTTTTTTTCTCTTAATTTCTTTTTTTTTTAATTTTTTATTATATTATGTTAGTCACCATACAGTACATCCCCAGTTTTTGATGTAAACTTCCATGCTTCATTACTTGCGTATAACACCCAGTGCACCATGCAATACGTGCCCTCCTTACTACCCATCACCGGTCTATCCCATTCCCCCACTCCCCTCCCCTCTGAAGCCCTCAGTTTGTTTCCCAGAGTCCATAGTCTCTCATGCTTCATTCTCCCTTCTGATTACCCCCCTTCTTTATCCCTTTCTTCCCCTACCGATCTTCCTATTTTTTATGTTCCATAAATGAGTGAAACCGTATGAGAATTGTCTTTCTCTGCTTGATTTATTTCACTTAGCATTATCTCCTCCAAGGACTGGAGGTGATTCTGACCATGAAGAGGGGTGAGAGGCACCAGGCCCGGGGCCCTGGAGACTTTTCTCAGGAGTGGGTACAGGGAAGGCCTGTGTGGCGGGGACCTTGCTCCCTCGCGCAGCCTCCAGACCCCCCCCATGACGCGATCTCTGCTCACCTCCGCTCCTGTGGAGTCTCACCCGCCACTCTGATCTGCCTGCCAGCTCCCCACGGCCCACGAGGGGTGCGGTCTCAGCTACTTATGGTCGCCTCTCTGCTGACTCAGGCATGACCCAAGGCTTGTCCCCTTCCTGGGCTCTTCGCTCTGCTTCCACTGGAAGCACCTTCAGGGCGTCTGTGCGGGGGGGTTCCCCAGCGGCCTGACCCCCTCTCCCCGCGGCCAGCGCAGCACTCAGCGTTAAGAACAAGTGTGTGAGGGCAGCGTCTCAGCTGTTCCCACTCAGGATGACTGCGAGTGTGAGCTCACAGCTGCTGTAAGGCGTCAGCCCCCTGGGGAGGCAGTGGGGACGGGGGCTACACGCGTGCAGCCCTGCGGTCCGTAGCTGGGCCTGCGCACAGGTCTCACTGTGGTAGGCCGCACTGAGTGGAGAAGGGCACGTGTGAGTGACACTTGCAAACACACATGTGCGTGTACACACACAAGGTGTGAATAAATCGTGTCAGGTCTCCACGTTCTCACAGCCCTACGCTGGCTTTGAGTTATCTCCTTGTCAAGAAACGCACATGCGTGTATTCACTGTGGATTAAACCCGGTGGTTGACCCCAGAGCGGCCAGTGCTCAGAGTAGCACACACTGGTAGACCCCCAAGACCACACAGTCCGCAGCCAGTGCCGCGGGGCGCTCAGCACAGACCCAGAGCTGGACAGGCCCAGCGGGTCGCTCACTCTCGCTGCCGCCGTGTTCCCTCCGACGGCCTGGCGGGCGGCAGCGCCACATCCCCTCCATGTGCCCCCTCGCTGCCGGCCACTCCTCAGCGCCACCTGCCCCCAACCCCTCAAACCCCCTGAGCCATGAAACGAAACAAAATCCCATCTACGACGCCACACTTCCCGGGACACAGGAAGTGTGGCCACACGTAAGCACCACGTGTGGAAGCCTGCCCACAACTCAAGGCGGTGTGGCCGGCTGGGTCAGGCGAGCCCGTCCTCCACCGGAACGTGTGCCGGAGGCCAGCCAGGCTGGTCAAGGAGAGACGCCTGACCATGGGGGGAGGGCGCACGTGACCCAGCAGAAGCGGAGACACTGGAAGCATCAGGCGACACAGTGTCAATAAGATGGACACAGTATGGGTCTCGTGGGCTCTGGCTGTCGCGATGTCATTCACGCAAATGACGCGCGAGGGCTTCCCGGGGGCCAGGCCCTGTGTGTGGCAACGACCCTGTAAGGTCTACTACTTCTCAAGTACTGATGAGTCAGAAGAATCACCCGGGAGAGCCTGTCCGCAAGAGGGACACCACCGACGTTTCCGAAATACATTCTCTTGGGCGATTGCCCTGGGCTACCGGGGAGAGCCACGGTTACCTTTCACGTTCCGGTGTGGCGAGGGAGCCTCGTGGGGGACAGTGGAGAAGGCCTCCCTGCCTGAAGCAGCCCCTCACCCAGACACTGACTGTCCGGTTCCCGGATGACCACACACTCACGTGGCCGGGCCCACGGCTTCTGCCGCCTCGCCCGCTCCCCACGCCATCCCGGAGACCAGGGGAAACCCTACAGGGTGGGGGGGGGATTAAACATCGGTCACTTCAAAGACGAGGACACAAAGGCTGCGAGAATGTTTCCTGACACGCTCCTCCAAGGTGCGGGTTTGGGAGAAGCAAGTGTACCTCAGCGCTGTCCTCGGGCTCCGCCCTCTTCCGTGACGGCAGGTGTGCTGTTGGGTTTCTGGAACAATTTTTCTTACTGTTAATGTGTCTGCGATGCAATAATTCATTAAAATAAGTGACACCAGATGTTGGAGTTAGACCGATCGAGCCATTTCTGGTGTGCCCGGAAAGGCTGAGCATCGGCCAATGTCCCGTTTGGTACGACTAACTTCTCAAGAGTCAAGCTGTTCTTTACATCTCAAAAGTAGAGCAGTGAGTCATTTTTGAAGACCCAATCTCGTTTTGGGTTCTGAGATTACAAACCTGTGACCTCAACCAGTTTTTGCTTTGAAAGGAAAAGCAAGCATAGGTAGTAATGCAAACTTTTAATGACCTCACTCAAACCAAAAGTTCAGAATAACCATTAAATAATTAGCTTAGGCTACTTCTGCTGAGATTTCAGCTGTGGCTTAAAAGGGTGTTACGTCTCACCTCTTGGTTCATTTTTCCTTTGCCTCTTTGCTCAAATAGAACCAACCTGGAAGTTACTACTACACACACTGAAATAAAAATCTATGCAAATATTCGATTCAGATAGCTCTGAATAGGAAGAAAGCTTAGAGTTTTCAGAAAGGTCACAAAACTCTGTGTGGCTGGGCACAGTTATTATTAGTTTTTTTACTAGATTCTTGGGCCCACCAAAGCCTCTTTATTACCCTTTCCCTGGGACCAGGACTTAAATCAGGAATCTCAGAGGCCAGTGCTGTAAAATGGAGCTAAAACTGCAGGCAAAATAAAACACCCACAAAAAATACTCAGCTGATAAAAGCGGTGAAGTCACAAGAAGCATCAAACATTTGTCTTAATAATTGCACTTACTTTTTCGGGACACCGCACTATGTTTTGCATGTCTATTTATTTAATCCTACAGTAAATCTCTATTCTTCACATTCTGAACATGAAGAATGTTTCTGCTCGCTCCTCACGGGTGATTACTGGCCATCACGCGTCGGCAGGATTTAGAGACAGACGCGCATTTGAAGACCAGCCCCAAGGTCACAGGCCATGTCTGTCCTCACTCTTCCTAGAGACTTTTCATAACAGTAAAACGGGGATGACAGTAGCTGCCTCATTGGGGTTCATGACGATTAATAGATCTTTTTAACTATGAGTTCGCATATGTAAACAGGAGTTACCACGCCTGGCATTCGGTACACACACCGGAAATGCCTTCCCTCCTTTGGTCTGCTTTAAACAAAACGTATTATTACAACTGTGTCTTCTCCTCTACACTCCAGGGTCCGGTATCTTACATTTGTTTCCAATACCATCTTCGTGTGCCCTGTTTTACAAAAAAACCCGCATAACCCTTTTGAGAATTTGCTCCAACTGATTTTCACTAATTTGGTTCCCAGTTAAACATATTGAGAAAACAGAAATTCTAATCTGTTGTAACATTTATTCTTTTTCCTACTCTCAGGTAAATAGATTAGTATCGTTAGGATTAGGTTTGCAAAGATATGCCCAATGGGTATACGCAGGATGGTCTGTGTTTCTGTGTTTCTGTGTATGTGTGTGAGAGAGGGATGAGACTACCTGTGTTAAAAACAAGTGTTTCTAGGTCAGAATACTAAGTCTACCAATACAGAAATACCTCTTTTTATTCTTTTTATTTAAAGTCTATGTTCTTCACACACACAATCGTAACCGCGTGAGGTGATGGATCCGCTAATTAGCCTGACTCTGGTGATCACTGCTCAAGACCAGATATCTGTACGTCGAAACATCACATCACCCCTCGGAAGGACACACATTTTCTATATGTCAATGATATCTCGATAAACATGCTTTAAAAGGCTCTATTCTTTCATAATCAATGGATACAAAGGTTTGCTTCTCCATGTACATTGCTTTGTGGTGTTTTATTGTTTTTCTAGAATTCTGTTCTAACTTTAGAAGAGTACATTAGTGTCTTCCAGACTTTCTCCTCATCTTGGATGGGACCTACACAGTCATGACAACAGTACAGACACCGCCATTGTATGGCAAGGTCCTGGGCAGAGCATCAGAAATGGTTCCGGTGACAGTCCCGCCACATGGAACGCATCAAAGACATTTTTGCTCCACGGCTGTGTGGGGTGTTCCACACCTTCTGCCCACCCCAGCTCCCACGCAGCCTCACTGGGCCCTCGCCTCCGGCCTCTGCTCTGCAGGCCTCTGCTCCTTGGGCTGGCGGGCAACATCTTCGGCCAGGGGCTGCCTGTGGGAGAACCAGCACGTGCCCCTTCCGGACTCTCAGATTCTTTGGACCTCTGTCCTTTAAAGTTTCTTATCTGTCCTACCAGATCCCAAATAACCATGGAAATTATCAAGATCAAGGATGGATTCTTACATAAGGTAAGCGTGCTTGCGAGCTCCCGCTTCGGAGTGCGGGTACGGAGTGCTGGCGAGCTGGCCGTCAGTCAAGCACATCCGTCTGGCTGCAGAGCCCACGTGGACCTGGACCCTGCCCGGCTTCCCACCTCATCCCAGCGACGCTGTGCTTCCTGACGCAGCAAACGTGGAGAGATGCCCGGAGTGGAAAGGCTCTCTGTGGCTTCCCACCCTTTCTCCCTGTGACGTCCTCCTTTGGCCACCACCCAACCCTTTCCGGACTGGCCGAACACGTCCTTGACACAGCAAAGCCGGTTCCTCTCCTCGCCGACCTCTCCCCGCAGCTTGGCCAGACCGCATTTTCACTTCGTTCATATTACGATTACAGACTTCCTGCCTGTCTGATCCGGATTGGGTCATTGTACATGTGAGTTTAAATTTATTTGTCATTACTTTCTCAGCACCCAGCATAACTCCTGGCACACAGGATGCTGTCAATAAATGTCTAATATAATATCACTTTTATAGTTTCAAAGCATTTCAATAATAAATGATTGAGGTGCTTTCCTCGATTTATACAGGAGTTCATGATACTTCTGTGAGAAGGAAAGTTTAAAGTCTTTGTGAGTCTTGTGTCTTGGAGAGAGTGGTTTGATGTATGTTCTGGAAAATTGGACACAATCACAGTTTTCATTTCATTAAATATTTAGAAACACAGCTAACATGACTTGGAAATATTTTTTAAAAGGAAATTAAGGGACGCCTGGGTGGCACAGTTGTCAGAGTGTCTGACTCTTGTTTCAGCTCAGGGAATTTTCAGCCATTATCTCTTCAAATGTGTTTCCAGCCCACCCTCTGTCCAGTTCATGTTCCTTCTGGTGCTCACACTGGGTGATTTCTTCTCCTCTTTTCCATTCTTTAGTTGAGTCTATCTGTTGAATTTTTAATAGTTATGTTGTGTTTTTACTCTGGATTTCCCGTGGTTCCTCTGGACATAATGGGTGCTGTGTTAAGGGATTCTGGATTTGACACTGATTCCGTGGAGGAAGCAGGGTTCCTCATTCTGGGATGGATGTGAGTTCCTTGCTCATGGCCTCGGCAGACAGGAGAAGGGAGTGTGCTCACTACCCCGGGTGGTAGCAAAAGCTCTCTGATGCCAGCCCACGCGGACAGTGAAGAGTTCCCCTTACAATGAGGGTGGAAGTCTAGGGCTGCTCTGTCATGCTTGGTGGACACAGAGTGGTTACTGTCTAATCCATGTCTGTCCTGGCAGGCTGCCCCTTTCCCAGCCCTCTGGCCAGAGAGCAGGCTGTTCTTGGAGCTGGCTCTTTGTCTGCACTTGTTGGCATTTCTGGTGTGATGGCTTCTTGATCTCCAAGTCTGGGATCAGACAGAAGAAAAACCCAGGGACTCACCACCATGTCCACCCATGGCCCTGATGTCCTAGACAGTTGCCTTCTCCTCTCCACCTTTCAGTCTTTTATGTGTCTAACGCATAACGCTCAGAATTATTTGCTGCACTGGTGGGAAGAGCATGGAGAGTTATGTCCAACTCCATCTTTCCGGAATTAGAAATCTTCACACATTTGTTTTTAAAATAATAGACTGAAAAAAAATTAACGTCCATATCTAAACAAACTCCTTCCAAACAGCTTGGCATTGCCGCGTTCATTGTGGAAGGGGACAGACTAATACATATGTACGTGCACATACATACATATGTACATGCGTGAATTTGAAACGTGCGGTTTTCTCGTGAATGCGGATTACATATATTGCATGTATCTTCACCACTTTTCTCATTCTTTTATGACATTTGTCCCTTGTCCAGCTCAGAATCCTCTTCTGAATTTAGAGTCCTAGGATCTGAGGAGAGAAGCGTCAGCCACAGAGCTTGTCCAGAGTCTCACGTTACACGCCAGGGCTGAGACTTCTTGCTCCTGTCGGTTTAATAAACTACAAAGAGTAACGGCGTCAGGGCTGATAAACTCAAAAAAAGAAAACTTGCAACCATATCTATGTTCACACAGGAAAAAAATCAAATCGAGCATTTTCACTAAGTGGGATTCACTGGAAATGAAAGACGTGGTGCCAGCCCCCTTTGCTGCTTCTGTGCTGTCTTTTTTCTTCCCCTGGAATGTGGTGACTGAGGAGGAGGAAACAGAGCTGGGGAGAAAGACGCCTCTAATACAGTGATATCCATTTCCATTAGCAAATAAACAGCCACAAATCAACCCCCTGATGTAAATGGTCAGTGACATTTGTCTTCCAGGTATGGGAGTTATGACCGTCTCAAGTTTGGGGAACATACTTCCAACTCTGCACCTGGAGGACCACTAGTGAATTTGATTTTTCAGCTTTTCCTAATGACAAATCCCTGAGTTGGAAGCAAAAAGGCAAATAACTGATTATAAGTGCAATGAAAGCCTCTTGGATTTACATAGACATTTACTTGTACCCTGTCACATTTTCTTAACCTCTAAACCTCCATGCAACATAGAAATGAACTTGTCTGGAATTGTTTTTTTCCCCCAAATTGCAGCCTATATTTCTGTAGCACTGATGCAATTATGCCACCTCGATTGCCTTGCAGGAGGAGGAAAAAAAAAAAAAAGCACAAAGCAAAACTTTGTGTATCAAGAAAATAAAGCGTAGAAAATTGTCTGTGACGCACAGCAGCACAAAGACAGCTACGCTTCCCCAGCAAGTGGACGGAATAGAAGTAGACAGTTTCTATTAACAATAACAAGACAAAATACAGAGGCCCTTTATCTCTTAGAATGTAAATTTATACAAGGATTCATGCCGCCCTGCTGTAAATATCAAATACCCCTTAAGACCATAGAACAAGAATGAATTGATTTTCTTCCTAACCTCCCACCATCTGCAGATTCTCATAGCTCGGCATTATATCAATGCTAAATTAAAAATCCTACACTCCAAAACCATACGGGAGATTTGTGAGGTTCAAGCTGTTTATTCTTTAAATTATATGATTGATTTTGTATGTTCATATCTACTCTATCTGAATCATTTTTCAAGTTTATTCAATTGATTTCTTAGTGTTATGTGCTGCTCCTTCAATAACCTTTCTTTAGTGCATATCAGCTTTATATCTGTTCTCATTTACATTTATAGGCCGAGAGCAGCTGAAAGTATATTGATTTTCTTCAAGCACTTTGGTATACAATCCCTAGTTATTTGTGATGAATGCTCCTTCTCATTTATGGTATTAAAGTCTCTGAGAGGAAACCTGATTCGATTTCCATTAATTTGGGTCATCTGCCCTTCAGAGATGCTGGTGGAAGCTGGTGGGACAAAATTCATAAGTTAGCACGGCTGAAGCCAGGAGCGCAGCTCCAGAGAGAAGCACACCTTCTGTCGGCAACCTCTTCGGCCGTGTGCCAACAATCTCCTTATTTCATTTCATAATTTTTATGAACAGCTTCAGAGCAGTGAACGTGTCTTGGTCAAGGAACTCGTCTACTAATAAGGCGGCCGCAGCTCTTACCTGTTAGGCACCAGGGATCCACCGTCGAGGACATCCCTGGGCGCTCTGAACGGCGTACCGTGCAATTAATAAAAAGATGGTTCGGATAATTCCTCTTTACAAACCATTCAAAGTCTCAATCTTCTCTTCATTTCAGAGAGAGACGAAGAGGGGAGAGAGGGGGTGGGAAACGGGAGGAGGAACAAAAGGAGAAAGAAAGCGAACCACAGAGAAAGAAAGAAGACGCCATGGTTCCGAAAGGGTAGAGGTCAAACGTGGATGATTTTGTATTTGCCCAGTAAGTCGGGTTCTGGGAGCGCCTGCCTAAACCCAGTAGATTAGCTAATGTCTGTGTACACACAGTATCTGTTAGTCTAATAAAGGCCTCGCGCTGCTCCATGCACTTCCAGCCCGCGACACGCGCTCAGCTCCCCAGATCAGCCTCAGGTCCCGTTTGGGACTTACACCTAGAGCCCCCCAGCAGGTCGGTCCTCCCCTTCCAGTTTCCTTAAAAAATTCACTTATTTGGTTTCATTAGCAACATGTACATAATTTATTGGTGAAGCTTTTTACTGCAATTGCATATCCTTTAAAAAAAAAAAGGACCTATTTCATATTTATCCAACACTGGAACTAAACAGTGTGAAAAATGCTCTCCACTGGAAAATCACCAATTTCTTTTTTTTTTTTTTCTGACAAAGTGCCCCTTTTGAAGGCCCTAAAATTGTGCGCCGTCAATTAGAAATGGATACCTGACTTCAAGAGGCCTGCACTTGTTCTAATGGATATCCCATTTTGGTGCTAACTAGCTCTTTAAGACGTTGATTTTCATTTAAATGTTTAAAAGGCAACGCATACTTTCTAGATAAAATCTGGTAATCTCTCTGAGACACTAAGTAGGAAATGGGATCTTTCCTGAAATTTAATTTGTCAAATTACCTTGACCAAATAGAGGGGAGTCAAATCTTACAGTTAAATGTGAGGTACTTGTAACAGAATGATGGGAAATATGAGGAAATTGAAGGTGAATTTGGGAAGTTTGATTTCTGCCCTAAGAACAATGATGTCAGAAGTATATTTATTACATGGGAAAGATATTTGACCTTGTATCTACTTAAAAAGATAGACTGAAGTGTTTTGTTTCTTTTTTTTTTTTTTTAAGATTTTATTTATTTACTTGACAGAGATAGAGACAGCCAGCGAGAGAGGGAACACAAGCAGGGGGAGTGGGAGAGGAAGAAGCAGGCTCCCAGCAGAGGAGCCTCACGTGGGGCTCGATCCCGTAACGCCAGGATCACGCCCTGAGCCGAAGGCAGACGCTTAACCGCTGTGCCACCCGGGCGCCCCTGAAGTGTTTTTTAACCCCCATGGCTTTCCTTGTTTATTTTTTAAATATGGTGTCAATATAGACAGGCTCCTTCTAAGGTTGAGTTGGGTGAGAAGGAAAAGGCCTGTTAGCCTGGTGATGATGGCGATGGTGGTGGTAGCATTCCTGATGGTGATGTTGCTGGTGGTGGTACCCGTGGTAGTGTTGGTTTTGGGGGTGGGTGGTAGTGATCTTGCTGGTGGTGGTACTGGTGGTTCTGGTGGGGGTGGGGGTGCTGTTGTTGGTGGGGGTGGGGGAGTTGGCGCTGGTGGTGGTGGCAGCAGGCTGTCTCTGGGCAACAGCTCCTCATCTCAGGGAGAGGCTGAGGTTTGCAGAGGCAGAAGGGGGGTAACACCTAGGGATAGAACTCAGACCAGAGACACAGGTGAGGGCTGCAGTCCTCCTTCAATTCACTTGTCCAAGTTCATCTCAGCTAAGAAATAGCACCTGGCTCGGAGCTGCACTGTTCTCATTGAGAATGAGAAGCCTGAATTCAGTGATTTGGGGGGTGATTTTCATCCCAATACTCCATGATTCGACGTACAGGTTTTATAGAGAACGTACACACAGTTGCTCCCGTGCCCAGTCTCCGGACTCTGGTGGGGATTCCCTTGCATGTGAGTCCTAACCAGACCACTTTGTGGGTGATCATTACAAACATGTAGTGAGACCTAAATCATGATTCATTAGCTGCATATAACACCCAGTGCTCAGCAGAACTACACCAAAAACTAATGATGTACTATATGTTGGCTCATTGAATTAAAGTAAAAAAGAAAATAAATAAATATTTGTTAGAATTTTTAAAAAAAGAGCTAAATCTAGATGTGCCTCAGCTTTGTACTAAACATTATGTATATGTGACCCCTGAACCCTTAAAGCAAACTGAACCCCAGTCGCTTAAGCGTTATTATGGGTGCGAGACAGTAAGTGTCTGGGGAATGAGAATAGCAACCAAGCCTGTCGTCAGTGTCTCATAAGACCTCAGTCACTTAAATATCCTCAAGAAACAGTGTGACACCTTTCTCTGGGAACTACTTTGGATTCTGGGCTGTCTGATCTGAGAGTCTCTCCTTCTCTGCCTATATTTAAACATTCGCCACTATGCTTATCCTTCATAATGCTGACCCACCCCCATCCAGGAGACTTCCTTCTCACTCCTTCAATGAGACATCATCTTTACTTTAAGGACAAAGAGCCCCTACACCTGCCTCTTACCCCAGTCACAGCTTGGCTTCGAGTGCTAACCCAAAGTCCACTTCCAGCAGAGGACACCATCCATCCTCCTCGTAACGTCTATGACAGACCTTTGCTGAAGAGAGTGTGTGTTGTGTGTGGGTGGGTGGTTGCCCACCAGAGGTGAGGGTGGGGGTAGTGGGGGAACTACACGGTCACCTGCAAACTGTAATCACGGGTACAGGATATCTCCTGAAGGGTGGATCCTCTGATCTTGCTGAAGTGGAATATTCATTATCAACAGTTCATGTCTTCAGTCAAATAGTGGATATTTTTGCTGAGTTCTAATGAGCATGCAATAAAATCTGCATATATTAAGAGTCCTATTGAATGATTTTGACATTTGTCATTAGCTGTGGGGTCACCACAGAGAGAACATTTCCAACACCTGAGCAACCATGAGTCAAAGAGTTTTTAACAGTGTCCCGTGTTGTATGCAGGGCCGTTTTCACAGAGCAAGTGGAGGAGCATACGTGCAACCACGTTAAAGCTTCTGTTCCTATCACCTTCCTCGGTGCGAGCCAAAGATCCATTTGCAAATGCAGAGCTGACCCCCTGGCTTTTCTTCAAAGATGGTGAAGATTTTCATTCTCTCTCTTCTGTTATTGTCCAGCTCCGTGGCTGACACAGGTTCCACTGAGCCACTGATGCCAGGGGAACAGAAATCATGCCTGGGCGTCCTCTTCCTCATGCGTAAAATCCAGCTAGCTCCTAGTCTCTAGTGACCGTCTTCCTGATTACCTCTGGATCAGTCTCGGCCCTCTTATGCCCATCCTCACTGACCTCGGTCAAGTACCTCTCAGCTAAGTAAGTTGAAATACAGTTTTCATGCGGCTTCCAGGAAAAAAAAAAATCTCCTATACTGTTCCTACAGAAAACTCACTGACAGCTCATTTCTTTATTATTATTATTTTTTCTTCGCTGACCTCAGGGCTCAGGTACTGGGCCAGCTCTCTTCCACACATAAATAAAAATCCTGGCTTATAATTATGCTCATGCTTGAGCTCCCATCCAGGTCCAAACTCAAATAGCCAGGCTCCTGTTTGGCATTTCCACTTGGTGCTTAACTTCCCTCTCAGATGGAACGCATCCTAAACAGCTTTTCCCCTCCCCACCCTGATCTACGCCCCCAGCATTTCCAGTCTCAGGGAAAGACCACACCTTTCCACTCAGGTTCACCCCAAATCCCATCTCCTCCACTTTCTCCTACACCCAGGGAAGCCCCGTTAGAAGGAACGTTCCCTTGTTGGACGTGGCAGTAGAGAATTTGAGAGGAGCAGCTGAAACTAGGAAAGATGTCACCACTTGGCTCACTGGTGGGGAAGGTGTGCAGGGAGGCATAAGAGACTGATAGAGTGGACCCTGGGAACTTTTAAAACTAACCAGTTAAATCTGTCTTCCCAAAAAGATGCTGCACCAGGGTGAATTTCTGGGCACGGGATCCAAATTTAGTGGGACAGAGAAAATGGAAACAAATAAAAATTCTAGATAAAAGTGGAAAGGGGAAGCCAAGAGGTCTTGGAAAGCAATTACCATACCCCGAATGCTACCTGCAAACGAGGGGTGAGGGGGCCCTGAATTACAAATCAAATGCATCCCAAACACAGAGCCACGAATTTCCTAAAAGTTCAAGCAAACTAATGGTGCATAAAAACACACAACGGAAAGTACCAGACTTAAGTTGCCTACTATGAAAACAGACAGCAAAAATCACCAATGGGTAGTAGATACAATTCCAGAAAACCATTCCCCCAGAAACTCAGAGTATAACCTGCTATTTCAAAACAAGGTGAAAAGCATTAAGTCGAGGGCACACAGTGTGAAAAATAACATGTATGAGAATTGTAAGAAAAAACTCTGAAATTAGGTGGCGTGATGCAGAAGAACCAGAAGGGAAGACATGCGAGGAATGTCACCACAGACCGGGCACTAAACTAGAACGCACACAGGAGCTGATCAGAAAAGCAGGTAATGTCACGATCGTAGAGAATGAAAATTCAGATCAAAAAGAAATGAAGAAAGAGACAAAAAGGACAAGAGGAAAAGGGACCAGTTTGGAAAGAAAAGAAAATTCCAACGTATATATGACAGAAGTCCATAAGGAAGGAAACCAACGCAAAGATACAAAACAAGTAGTAAAATCTATAATCCAAAACATTATTCAGAAAAAATTTTTATCTTAAAAAGATTTGAAACTAGGGACTCCTGGGTGGCTCAGTCGGTTAGGCATCTTCCTTCAGCTCAGGTCATGATCCCAGGGTCCTGGGACTGAGCCTTGCGTGGGGCTCCCTGCTCAGTGGGGAGTCTGCTGCTCCTTTTCCCTACTCATGCTTTCTCTCCTGGTCTTTCTCAAATAAATAAATGAAAGTCTTTAAAAATGATAGATGAAAATAAATAAATAACAAGATCTGAAACTACATACTGGAAAGTTACACCATATATCTGAAAATATTAACGTAGGGTACCCAACATTATGACATTCCAGTCAAAGGGAAAAAAATCAGTTGGGGTTCTCAGCCAAAAGACCAAGTAAATTATAATGGAAAAAAATAGATTGTCATGAAATTTTTAATAGCAGGTCTTATTCTGCAAAAACAAAGGGAGTGTCATCTTTAAGAAAATCAAGGAAAGAGAATGTGAATCAAGAATTTTTACCCATTATAATTTGCCTTTTAACATAAAGGCTGCAGACAAATGCTAATCAACATATGAAAACGTCAGGAATATTGCTTTCATAATGCCCTCCTGGGGGTCTGTGGACAATGAGCTGAAGCTACTAAAATAACTGGAAAAGCATTGACTTAAGTGCGGGTGGTCAGCTTTCAAGACATCCCTCCGTGTAGACAGGAGCCGCGACAGTCGCTAAGGGAAGAGAGTGTCGTGACTCTAGGCCTTGATGATGATGACAGGGCACAGCCTGTGGGGGGACAGTGGGCCACAGGCTGCACCAGGCCAGCCGGGGAAAACAGGGGCTGCCATTGTGAGACCGTTTGATGTGCGGTGTAGACAAGAGAAAGTGAGTAATTGTAGAAAATTCTAGTTTTGTCCCCTCCTGTGTCTCAGGCGGTAGAACATTTAGGAAGGAAGGAAGGAAATAGAGACAAATGTGAAGTAGAAGTTCAATTAAGACCCTTTGTTCTGGGGCGCCTGGGTGGCACAGCGGTTAAGCGTCTGCCTTCGGCTCAGGGCGTGATCCCAGCGTTCTGGGATCGAGCCCCACATCAGGCTCCTCTGCTGGGAGCCTGCTTCTTCCTCTCCCACTCCCCCTGCTTGTGTTCCCTCTCTCGCTGGCTGTCTCTATCTCTGTCAAATAAATAAATAAAATCTTTAAAAAAAAAAAAAAGACCCTTTGTTCTAAATTTGAGCTCGTAACTCCCAAGAACAATAATTAATACAGTAGGGAGGAGCAGACTGTGGTTTGGAAGTACAGTTTTCCACAAAAACCAACAAACAAAATAGAGCTTCTTGGAGGTATCTGGCTGTACCAGACAGCCGGGTCGCTGAAGAGGTTACTAATAGTCACGTACACAGCACGCAGGGTCTACTGGCCAATGGCGGGGAGAGACGATTTGAATTTCTAGAATATGAAAATTGATCGAAACCCATCATATATGTTTAAATCCATATGTTCAAAATAAAACCTAGGGGTAAAAAATCATTGGTTGCGGTGGCAGGTAGAGTACTGGTCCTCAGAATATGTCCATATACCAGTCTCCCAAACCTGTGACCTTGTCCGACAAAGGTCACCTTCCGGATGTGATGGACTGAAGGATCTCTAGGTGGGAAGATCTTCCTGGATTACCTGGGGATGCCTGGCGCAATCACAGGATCCTTTTAAGGGGGAGGCAGGAGAGTCAGGGACACAGGGAGAGGGAAGAGAGGTCAGAGCAGAGGTCAGGGAGGCGGGAAGATGCTCTTCGGGCCCTGAAGAGGGAGGAGGCAGCAGGAGCCAAGGAACGCAGGCAGCATGCACGGGCGGGAAAGGGGGGGACGGATGTCCCAAGAGCCTCCAGAAGGAACACAGCCTGTGGAGCAGCTTTCGATCTGTGAGCACCAAAACTGCGAAATGGTAGGTGTGTGTTGCTTCCAAGCGCTGACGTCTGCAGCAACTTACTCCGGCAACAGTAGGAAGTGAGTACAGTCGTTTTGAGGGTGATATGGAACCAACTGATTCCACTGAAAACCCGTAAGTGAGGAACAGGAATCCGCCATTCGTCATGCCTTTCCGGTGTGAACAGTACCACCGGTTATCTAAACAATAGAAGCAAAGAAATACCTCTTCAGACATAGCCAAGCAAATGAATGGGACAAAAGAAAATGCTGGGAAATTATTATTTGACAAGGCCTGACAAATTAATGGATAGAGTCATCGAGCACCCATGGCTGCTAATGTCAGGAACAGAAGAAAGGAAATACTGCCACCATTAGTCTTGCAAAAACAAAACAAAACAACAAAACAAACAAACAAACCTTATATCTGATTAATTCTCTGTAAATAACCAGCTTACAGAAGATACAGGGGAAAAGAACCATTTAAACCCCACTGTCAGGAAGCAATTCGCACTAAATGTCCTGAACTTGTAAGAAACTAATCACAGGGGAAAGAAGGGATGAAAACACACCATTCGGAGATGCAAGACATATTCTTAAAAACTAGCAGAGATAACATAAACCGTCAGGAATGCTTCTCTGATGATGAAACACTAAGAAACACGGAGAAGTGATTACCCTGAGAACTGAGCCGGTGTTTACTTCCAGGTGGAGGGAGGGGGTCAGGAGGGGCAGGTGTGGGGGCAGGAGCACACAGAGGCTACAGGGGTGCAAGACTCAGAGTAACTCACCAAAGGCCCTGTGGCTTTATGCAGTTCATTGTGTCTGTTTAGTAAGATAATGAAAACCAACTGAGGCCCAGTAAAGCTGTCAGCCCCTTACTGGGGCAGTAAGAGATCCACTCCCCCCACACATCCTATCCCCTCCCTCGCCTGCCTGCCCCTCCCCATTCGCCCACCCCCACCCTCACTCCTCAACCCCTCCCCTCCTTCACTTACCCCCCACCAGTCCCCCTCCCCTCCCCCACCTGCCCCACTCCTCACCCCAGTCACAATTTCTCCTGGTTTCTTCCAACACAAAGTGCATATTACTCCCTCTGCTGAGGACATTTTCCCTTAAAACTCATCTCTTCCACATCATTCTTGAAATGTGTGCTCAGATGTCACCTCTTCAAAATGGATTTCCTGTCCCTCCCGCCCACTTTGGGTTTCTCCTCCAAGCTTGTTGGCCTGCGCGGCCTCCCCGCTCCCTGGGATTCCCGTATGTCTTTGCTTGTGCACCTGTCCTGTCTCCGCCAGCAGGCCCACGGCCTCCTCTGCTGTTCTTCCCGGGCCGCCTGTGCTCCCACCCAAAGGCAACCGGCCAGATTCCACACCTAAAAGGAAGAGCTCTGGACTCACAAATGTGTTTACACATCTGCTGTCATTTCAAACTCTATACAAAGAACTTCAAGAATCTGCACACCTGCAGTTTCAGCCTTAAAGTAAGTGTAAGATAAGTTACATATGGCTTCTTATCACATAAAATGAACCCTTGTAACTGCCCAT